>NC_060899.1:16106953-16151953 GCF_014805685.1 Silurus meridionalis
ACTCGCTCATACCAGCAGGTGGCAGTCTTCTGTATTTAGCATTCAAACATGAAAACCGGAATCGTTAGAACTGTAAATATCTAAACTAATCAGCGTTTCCACCTGCCGCAATCGTCAATAACGGACTCGTGCAGATTTCTTCAGTCATGTCTGCTGTTCTGGGTTTTTTTTCCGCGTGATCATTCGCTAACCTAATTAGCCAATCGGAAACAGCCGACGCAGTCCGAGCAGAACCAACGGTGCGGAAACGGAACCAAAGCTGATCGACACTCTGAGAATAAGATTTGGAGAGAGAATGAGAGAATACGATTTGAAGAGAGAATGAGAAAATAAGATTTGGAGAGAGAATGAGAGAGAATGAGAGAATACGATTTGGAGAGAGAATGAGAAAATAAGATTTGGAGAGAGAATGAGAGAAAATGAGAGAATACGATTTGGAGAGAGAATGAGAGAGAATGAGAGAATACGATTTGGAGAGAGAATGAGAAAATAAGATTTGGAGAGAGAATGAGAAAATAAGATTTGGAGAGAGTGAGAAAATAAGATTTGGAGAGAGAATGAGAAAATAAGATTTGGAGAGAGAATGAGAGAGAATGAGAGAATATGATTTGGAGAGAGAATGAGAAAATAAGATTTGGAGAGAGAGTGAGAAAATAAGATTTGGAGAGAGAATGAGAAAATAAGATTTGGAGAGAGAATGAGAGAGAATGAGAGAATATGATTTGGAGAGAGAATGAGAAAATAAGATTTGGAGAGAGAATGAGAGAGAATGAGAGAATATGATTTGGAGAGAGAGAATGAGAAAATGAGAGAATACGATTTGGAGAGAGAATGAGAGAGAATGAGAGAATACGATTTGAGAGAGAATGAGAAAATAAGATTTGAGAGAGAATGAGAAAATAAGATTTGGAGAGAGAGTGAGAAAATAAGATTTGGAGAGAGAATGAGAAAATAAGATTTGGAGAGAGAATGAGAGAATGAGAGAATATGATTTGGAGAGAGAATGAGAAAATAAGATTTGGAGAGAGTGAGAAAATAAGATTTGGAGAGAGAATGAGAAAATAAGATTTGGAGAGAATGAGAGAGAATGAGAGAATATGATTTGGAGAGAATGAGAAAATAAGATTTGGAGAGAGAATGAGAGAGAATGAGAGAATATGATTTGGAGAGAGGAGAAAATAAGATTTGGAGAGAGAATGAGAAAATAAGATTTGGAGAGAATGAGAGAGAATGAGAGAGAATGAGAAAATAAGATTTGGAGAGAGAATGAGAAAATAAGATTTGGAGAGAGAATGAGAAAATAAGATTTGGAGAGTGAATGAGAAAGAATGAGAGAATAAGATTTGGAGAGTGAATGAGAAAGAATGAGAGAGAGGCCAAACAAATCTCATCATATGTCAGACATCGGCTTCCTGATTTCTAAATATCAGCATCATCCAGAGGAAAAGCAACATCGGTCGACTTCTGAGTGTTTCTGGAGGATTCCTGCTCCTTCAAGAGAGAATATGAGGGAGACACTGTTTATTACTGAAGGATGGATGGATGGAGATGTGGGTGTAATGTTTATTAATCCAGAGAGAGATGATGTAAGAGGTGTGTGTGTGTGTGTGTGTGTGTGTGTGTGTGTGTGTGTGTGTGTGTGTGTGTGTGTGTGTGTGGTGTGTGTGGTTCCTCAGAGCTTTGCCGTGATTTACTGCGCTTTAAACACAAACCCCTTCATAAAGCTGAATTGTTTGTTCCTGAGGAGTTCAGAACAAACAGAGTTCCTGAACCCACGCGAAGTTCTGCAGCTACGCTCGCACTCCATCAGCAACACTGGACCAGGATCATACACTGTTACAGCATGCGTTCAAGTTTACTGCAGCTTCAAGAGTGTGTGTTCTCTTCATTCTGTGGAGAACTTGTTTCAGTGGGAGAACATATTGGTGAAACATGCTGGCAGAAATGATTCAGTGGGAAACATGCTGTGGAAGAACATTTTGGTAAGAAAATATTGGGAAGAACATGTTGTGAATAATATCCTCTGGAGATCATCTTAGTGAGAATATGTTGGATAAACCATGCTGGGGAGAACATGCTCTGGGAGAACATGCTGTGAGAGAACATGCTGTGAGAGAACATGCTGGGGGAGAACACGCTCTAGGAGAACATGCTGTGAGAGAACATGCTGTGAGAGAACATGCTCTGGGAGAACATGCTGTGAGAGAACATGCTGGGGGAGAACATGCTCTGGGAGAACATGCTGGGGGAGAACATGCTCTGGGAGAACATGCTGTGAGAGAACATGCTCTGGGAGAACATGCTGGGGGAGAACATGCTCTGGGAGAACATGCTGGGGGAGAACATGCTCTGGGAGAACATGCTGTGAGAGAACATGCTCTGGGAGAACATGCTGTGAGAGAACATGCTGGGGGAGAACATGCTCTGGGAGAACATGCTCTGGGAGAACATGTGTGAGAACATGCTGGGAGAGAACATGCGGTGGAAGAACATGCTGTGGGAGAACATGCTGGGGGAGAACATGTTGTGGGAACATGCTGTAGGAGAACATGCTGGAGAACATGCTGTGTTTGGTAGCACGTTATGTTACACAGTTGGATGTGAGTCAATGTTTTGATGTGTGTGGTAGCGTGTGCTGGCAGATCTCTCTCTGCTCACCACATATTTCTCCTATAGACCTTCAGTTTCCATCCTGTGTTTGTATGAGTGTGTCTGTGTGTGTGTGTGTGTGTGTGTGTGTGTGTGTGTGTGTGTGTGTGTGTGTGTGTGTGTGTGTATCCTGCTTTATTTAGAGCTGTGATTAGATCAGGATCCAGATGTTACTCAGATCCATCAGCAGGAACGGGAGCGATGAGTCATGAGCTATCAAACACTTATTTTTTTACATTCCAGTGGAAAATCTGAGCACCTTCCATTTGACTTCTGTTTCTGTCTGTGTGTGAACCTTGTAGCTTATTTTCCTACACACACACACACACACACACACACACACACACACACACACACGGATGTGTATATGAACCTACTAATCCATGGTGTAGCCTCCAGGTAAATTGACATCACTGATTTTCCATTTTGGCTGCAGATTTTTTCCTCGTGAGGATGAGCTGCGACTTGTACAGAATGTCACGATCATCTTCTCAACATGACTGTGATCCTCCTCCACCTATTTACTGCCAATTCACTGAAGTCGAGATCAGTGAAGATACTCAGTGTGGAGATCAGTGAGAAGATCAGTGGAGATGCTCAGTGTGGAGATCAGTGGAGATACTCAGTGTGGAGATCAGTGGAGATACTCAGTGTGGAGATAAGTGGAGATACTCAGTGTGGAGATCAGTGAAGATACTCAGTGTGGAGATCGCTGTAGATATTTAATGAGGAGAGCAGTGGAGATATTCAGTGTGGAGATATTCAGTGTGGAGATCAGTGGAGATATTTAATGAGGAGATCATTGAAGAGATTATTAAGGAGATTAGTGTGGATATTCAGTGTGGAGATCAGTGGAGATTAATGTGGAGAGCAGTATAAAGACCACAATTTAGATTTTTGAGGCATGATGTAGATGATGAAGAAGATGATGATGATGATGATGTAGACTGACACTATTATAAAGTAGCAGAAGATTGACCAGAATCACCTCGTTTGTATGTTCACACATCAGTTCTCGTCTTGATTCAGGTCACACTCTGACTCTGCTGAAGTTAGCAGGACCAGGTTCTTCTCTCTGTTTTCTCTGCACAAAACCCAAACCTTCATCTCTCCTGGTAACAGCATGAACACTTGTGGTGAGTGTGGGAGGATAAACAGACGTTTTCTCTGTCAGATGGCTTTTGTGATAAAGGCTGTAGGACATGTGCAGCTTCTCAGTACATGAGTGGGCTGGTGGTCGGCTCGGGGTTTCAGAGGATCTGGTGGATCATCCTCAACCACAGCTGTATATCTGGGATGAGTCATCACTCGCCCACAGCACGTCGCAGGGCTCCACCACCGATCCCTCCATCATGCGAGCTGAACGTGGAGAGATGAAGCACCAGGGTGTCGAGAGCGGAGAAGACGTTACGCTGAGGCGTTATGAAGACGTGCCTGGAACCTTCGAACAGCTGACATCTGCTCCGACGTGTTTTTACAGTGCGAAACTAACAAACAGGACTTTCTCCAGCTGGAGAGGGTCACGGGGTCAAGGTGCTAGCGGAGGTGTCATGCTAGCTGAGTTCTGCCTCAGATTTATTCATGTTATACTGAAGAACATCAGGGGGTTTGAAGCATCTCAGGGTTTATTTCCTGATGATGAAAGGATCGAAAAGAATTTGGAGAATTAGCAAATTAAGCAAATGTCCTTAACTAGCATAAGTACATCAAACTCTGAGAACGTCGCTGGTTTTTTTGTGGTGCATTTGATTAAAATTTTTTTTTGCTAGCTGCGAATAATATCCGAGCTCGTCGTTTTCTTCACAAAATTCCACACCATGTTAAATGAGATGTTGAATTTGTCTGGAGAAGGTTTGTAGCTGATTGTAATTGTGGTTTTATCGTAAACTCCAGCGTGAAACGTGGATAAATGATGGTATTTATGAGGTGATGGAGAGACCTTGAGAGAGCAGTCGTCGCATTATAGTTCGACTTGTAGAGAACGGAGACGAGACCAAAAAGAGAATAAGCTTACTTCAGCCAGATACCACCGGATTAGAAACACGAGTCAAAAACATACACACTGCTGCTGCGTCGCCGGATGTGCTGCATTGTTATGTGCTGCATTGCCAAATGTGCTGCATCGCCAAATGTGCTGCATTGTTATGTGCTGCATCGCCGGATGTGCTGCATTGTTATGTGCTGCATCGCCGGATGTGCTGCATTGTTATGTGCTGCATCGCCGGATGTGCTGCATTGTTATGTGCTGCATCGCCGGATGTGCTGCATTGTTATGTGCTGCATCGCCGGATGTGCGCCGTCGCCGTATTTGCTGCATGCTGAAATGAAGATCGTAATGTCACAAAAAGAGAAAGAGAGATAGAATGAGATAAAGATAGGGAGAGAGAGGGTTCAGGATCAGTAATAATGAAAGTGCTGCTTGGAAGAAGGAAATTCGAGGTTCACTTCCTCCTACAGATTCTTTTTGGCAAATTTGCGAAGCTGGAATATCGGCTGAAGCTCTGACAATCGCCAGTGTAGTGCTGAGAGCTGCGAGTGTTTCAACTGGTACACGGAGTGCGTAATGATAATACATAAATAAATAGATGGATGGATTGATAAATAAAAATATATATATATAAATAGCAGAAACATGCTGTAATAAATACAATAAAAAAAATTTTTTTTCAGTTTTTCCCACTTTTTATTTTCTTTCCATTATTTATTTATTTATTTATTTATTTATTTATTTATTTATCTATTCATTGATTGACCTATATATATTTTTTAATTAATTCATTTGGTTGTTTTTGTTTTAAATTAAGTACAAAATTACTTAAACATAAAAAAGAAAGCAATATAAAATATGGATCTAAATTCTGAGCTGAGTCTCAGCCCCACTGATCTCCGGGTGAATTGTGCAGGAAGTGACCCGAGTGCTGGAGTGATTCCCTGGAGCCGGAAAACCGCCATCTAACGACCTTTATTTATTTATTTATTTATTTGTTTATTTATTTATTGAAGAAGTATTTAATGAAAGGAGGACTGAGTTATTTTTTGATAAAAAATGTGGATGTTCTGTAGGAAACGTGAGCTTTCGTGGGAACGTCTCACTATGGGGTTTAGGAGTTGAGTGGAGGAGGAGACGGAGAGTGAATTCAAGTCGACTGTAACACATGCGTTACTCTTCCGTCTCCTGACGTGTCTCCTTCCTCCTGTCCCACAGCATGTTCGTGATGGCTACACGTTTTTGCAGGAATTGTAATATAAATTTGTATTCGTTTATAGTGACGTTTAATGGCAAAGTTCTGATTATCAGCTCCGACGTCGGATTCCACGTCTCCATATTCTCATATTTCTGAGTGAATTATACAGAACTGAAACGTCATTTATTAAATAATCCAAATTTATCCATTTATAGTTACATTCCATCCCATGTCCTGTCCTGTGACAGTCCTCAGGTCCCTCAGTCTCGTGTGAACAGTTAAAGCTTCAGATCCACATTGTTGTATTCACATTGTTGTTTTCAGCATCAGATGAATGAACAATGAGGAACGATGAGGAATGAACTGATGGTGTTTTGTTGCTCCTCAGGGAGCAAAGGGTGACCCCGGGCTGTCCCCAGGTCAGGCCATGAAAGGAGAACAGGTAACTCAATCACTGCATCTCACTGCTCCACCTCACACTTAACCTCATTCATTCTCCTCCTCCTCCTCACGTTCTGGTGATCTCCTGAATCCTCAGTGGCTTTTTTTTCACACCTTCCTGAACAGATCATTAGTTCTCATTAACCACATCGCTGTCATATCCTTATCATCTCAAGGTTTTTTTTTTCATTCCTGTTTTATATCTCTGGAACAGCCATTTTTTTTCTGTTGCCCAGGGTGAGAGAGGACCTCCTGGTCCACCAGGCTCTAAAGGTTTTGCAGGGTTAATGGTAAGTCCTTTTCATGCACTGCTCATGAGAACTCATCTCAACTGCTCTCACACAGGTGATTGGTTTCTGGATGACCCACAACCTCAGGATCTTGGGTATCTGATCTGAAAGTTCCTTTAAGGTTCCTTGAACCAGAGTGTGTTTGTGTGTGTGGGTGGTGTCTGCTAGGGCTTCTATCACTGCTTATGGGCGTCTCATAACAGGATAGAGTTACACAGATGGATATAAAGTTCCTGTGATGAGCTCAAAAAACCTGGAGGTCAACTTTAAGCAGCAACCTTCTGACATGACAGATTTGAAGAGCGAGAGACAGAACCAGAGACGAGCAGTGGCGTATTTCTGTCTCTGAAAGAAGAATAAATTAGTTATCAGGTGGCTTTTAAAAGGTGTAGAAGAATCCTGGAGGAAGATGGTGGAATCTTTTGAACGATCTTCAGTAGGAAAATATCCAACACCAGAGTGGAGAGATGTGAAGCTCTGCAGAGTTCCTGCAAGGTTCTACAAAGTGTTTTATTCCTCTGATACCGAACCAAATTGGCAGTATATTACGTTTACTTTATCAATTTAATTCACGTAGAGGAACATCAGGAACATATCACGTATCACAACAGAGGAACATCAAGAACATATCACGTTGCATAGATCTTCTGATCCTGGAGACCAGTGTCTGAGCTGCTGTTAGAGAAAATGTATCAACACCTTCTTCCGACCAATCAGAATTAAAAGGAAACTTTCTTATGTTTATTCGGTTACAAATCTTGAGACGTTATTGTGCTTCAGCTAACGGAGATTGATGATTTAGAATCTTCAGAATTGCCCTTTTGCCCCGGTTCCTCCCCCACGTCTCCACATCTCCACATCTGAAGAGGATTTAGGAGAATAGATGGGAAGATGACAGCCATCAGGAGATGAAAAGCGGTTTCTGCTGGACGGCTCATGACGTGACGTATCGGTCCACTGAAGAATCCAGGATGAATTTGATCTCGCTCTCAACTCCAATTCTCTCCCGAATTCCCTGAAATAAGTTTCCACCAAACCATATGGAGATCTCATCTACATCATCCCTCTGACACTCGCTTGTCAGGTATAAATATTGCTCCTGTCTGCGGCGCTCATCCGTAAGTTGATGGAGATGATTCCTCAAGCTGCAGCTACAGCCACTGATATTTTCATTTAAATATACACTGTATGGTCAAAAGTATTAGGACACCTGACTTTTCCAACCGTATGTGGTTCTTCTCCAAACTGTGACCACAAACTTGGAGGCACACAATTGTAGTTGAAAATTTTCCCTTTCACTTGGACAACTAGGAGATTTGAACATGATCCAGCATGACAATTCCCCTGTTCACAAAGCCAGCTCCATAAAGATCTGCTTAACATGGTTGGAAGATCTTCTCCTATAGAACTCCAGTCCTATTGAACATGAAGCATGTGAACACTGACTAAACCCCAGGCCTCCTCACCTTCTCACCTATATCAGAACCTGGCTTTTCTTATACTCTTGTAGCTGAATGAACAAAAATCTCCACAAAATCTAGTGGAACATCTTCTCAGGAGAGTGGAGCTCATTAAAAGAGCAGATGGACAACATTTTGGCCATACAGTGTAAGTGTAAGCAGCTTGGTTAGGGGTTTGTGGTCTCACCAGATGACCATGAACAGAAATAGTCGCACATACCAGTGCTATAACCCTGAAATAACCCTGAAGCATCACTGTGTTGTCAGAGTTCAGGGTGAAAGGCCAAGATCTTCCAGCAGGCTCTGAATTCTCTGAAGTGTAACGGATATCACACACCAGCTCAGATCATGAACGTGGTCGTAATGAATGGATCTGTTGAAGCAGGAGACTTCTTTGTTCATGAGTTGAGATAAACAAATAATGTTATGATTTATGACCTTTTCAAATCCACAGCAGGAGGACACCAAACCCATGGGAGAGCTCCAGCCACATTACGCTAACAGTCACACCAAAATATCTCTTTTTATTACATCAGGAAGAACATCTTCATGAAGAACATCTCAGGTTTAATGGATGATCAGCGTTCCAGTTCATGTTGATTGATTACATGGCACCATTGTTCAGTGTTTTAATGAGTTTTTAGTCATTTAAATGATCTCTATTGAGCACTTTGACCTGGAGGACACGTGAGGTTTGCTTGGACCAGCCTCATTAGTCAATGAAAACTCAGGTGGAAGATCTGGAGAGCCCATGTTTAATTGAAAACCTTTTGTATTATTATGAAAACAAGATAAAACAAAACAACAACCCCAGCAGGTCCACCAGGAACCACCTAGGCAGAATCAAGCCACACTGTTCTCCTGCATGTTCCTCTGACCTCCCGTGTCTCTGTCGATGTTGTGACTTGTCTCCTGTGTGTAATGCAAAGGTGCAGATTTCTGAAGGGGAAAGAAAGATTTTTGACAGTTTGGAGAGAAGTGTTACACTGTGAGAGAGTGTGAGAGAGAGAGAGAGAGAGAGAGAGAGAGAGAGAGAGGTAGAGAGAGAGAGAGAGAGAGAGAGAGGAGAGAGAGAGAGAGAGAGAGAGAGGGGTAGAGAGAGAGAGGTAGAGAGAGAGAGAGAGAGAGGTAGAGAGAGAGAGAGAGAGAGGTAGAGAGAGAGAGAGAGAGAGAGAGGTAGAGAGAGAGAGAGAGAGAGAGAGAGAGAGAGGAACCTAAGGCAACAAAATCCCCAAAAATGTGGTTGGACTGGGAAAAGAGAGCACATGAGAAGAAAGAAAACATGGTGATCTCTCTCTTTCTCTCTCATTCTTTCTCTCTCTCTTTCTTTTTTTGCATTTCTCATCATTTTGCTTTGGCTCTCTTTTCTTTCACAGGGTTCCAAAGGATATCCAGGACCACCAGGCCAGCCAGGAGAACAGGTATGCTCTGGCTTTCTTGTGTTTTTGTTGTTGTTGAAATTTGCATTATGCTTATAGACATTCGGGTGTAATGAGTGATGTCACTATTTACATCTGCATTCGGATTTAAATCCCGCAGTGGGCGTGGCCTAAATCAGAACATTTTGTTCCCAAATAAAATGTAACCCACTTTATTCTGGAGTCAATGAACGAAGCGTCCTGAGATGTTGGATTGTTGGAATGTCAGTATGTTGTGACAGTTCCTCAACCTCAGCTACATCCTTCTATGCCTCCTAAATACCTAAATTAGCACTTTCCAAGTTTGTAGAATTCGAGTTATATTTAAAGTAAGTTTGGAATCTTGTGTATCAGTCTAGATTTATTCATTACTAGAGATTTTTTGTACGTCGCTCTGGATAAGGGCGTCTGCTAAATGCCGCAAATGTAAATGTAAATGTAGATGAGAAGGTGAGGAGGCCTGGGGTGGAGGCATCATTCACATTCATTGTTCAATAGGGTTGGAGCTCTATAGCAGGAGATCTTCCATACACTTCCAACCCATGTATCTTCATAGAGCTGGCTTTGTGCACAGGGGCAATGTCATGCTGGAACTAGTCCAAGTGAAGAGACGATTTCAGGCTGCTGCATCTAAAGACGTCTGATACAATTGTGTGCCTTCAACTTTGTGGTAACAATTTGGAGAAGAGCCACAATATGGCTGGAAAAAGTCAAGTGTCCCAATAGAATTGTCCATATAATATATATATATATATATAGTTTTATAATGAATATTTTTTATTAAACGAGATGTTTGGAGAGCCCTGTTACACTGTTACACTTACTTATGTGATTCTGTATATTTCTATCGGAAACAGGAAGTGCCACACCCCCACCAAATCAAAAACCATGTGACAGTGGCAGAGCAAGCTAGCTCACTGTATATATACTAAAGCTGATTAAACAAAACCTCTGAAAAAAAGCAAACAAGTGTTAAATAGAGAGAAGTGTGTGAGAAGGTATGGAACGCTGAAGGATTTGATTCTGGAGTGAGGAGAATTCGGGATCCTCGAACAGAACAATAGCCGTCCTATTCCTCCACTGGCACTGACTTCTTTTCACATTCTCCTTCCTCTCTCTCTCTCTTTCTCTCTCCCTCTCTCCCTCTCTCTCTCTCTCTCTCCACAGGGTTTGCCAGGATTGCCAGGCCCGGTTGGGGCAGCAGGTTACCCTGGCAGGCAGGTGCAGTGACCAAGATCCACTAAAGAGAAACTATATACCCAGAATTCCACCTTGGGAAGGGACTAATGTGTAAAGGAATCATTTAATACAGTGAATCAGTAGAGAAATGATTCTTGAGTTTGATTCATTAGAAGCAGGTTTATATTAATGAGCTTCAGTATTAATTCTCGTTTCTATAGTAACAGCTCATTTACAGCTGAGGCTCTGTCCAATGTGTGAATAATAAGGAAAATGTTTATTGCATTATTGTTATTGTTATTATAATTATTATTATTATTGTTCTTGTTATTATTATTATTATTTTTTATTATTATTATTATTGTTATTATATGAACTTTTGATTCAAGAAATTAAATTTGGATTTTGTTGTGTATTACTGTGTGTGTGTGTGTATGTGTGTGTGTGTGTGTGTGTGTGTGTGTGTGTGTGTGTGTGTGTGTGTGTGTTTTGATATTGATGTGTTCTCTTTCAGGGATTGGCAGGCCCAGAGGGAAACCCAGGCTCTAAAGGTGTCAATGTGAGCACAGCTTTTCATTGTATTTATGTGTGTGTGTGTGTGTGTGTGTGTGTGTGTGTGTGTGTGTGTGTGTGTGTGTGTGTTTTAACTCCAGAAGATTAAATAGTGCAAGTTTATACACAATACGATCAAAATTATGTGCACCCCCTGACCTACACACCCATTCAGCTCCTTCTCCAGGGTTTGCGTAACATTACAGTTTCCATAAAGTCTCCCAGAAGAGACTCAAAGATTCCCAAACCCCTGTTCCACCATGACGCTGAGGTTATAGTTGTTGGTGTGAGGGTTGAAGAGGAAGAACTTGAGTGTCCTACAAATCCCTGACCTCCTTAACTCCACCAAACACCTTTGGGATTAACTGGAACCGTTTCCTCGACATGCCGCCATAGGTGTCTGATCTCTCTAACGCTCTCGTGGAGGAAGCTCATTAATCCTCTCAGCCACGCCTCAAAATAGAATGGAGAGCCTTTCCAGCAGAGTGGGGGTTCTTCCCAGAAGAACGGGGGTTATTATACTCTAACATCATATGCAGAGGCGGAATGAAGCTGAAATGAAATCTTCTACATGGACTTGTTGATGTGATGGTTAGGGGTGCACATACTTTTGGCTGCATTGTGTATTTATTTGTTGTTCCTCCATTTGCTTGTGTATTTATTGGAATGTTCCGACTTTAAACAATGCTGTAGTGTAGAGAAGAAGAGAATCTTCTTTAGAACGTCCCCGTATGCTAAACGCATCCCAGAATCCCTCAGGCAACTCTTTATCACCAACAGAACATGTGTGTGTGTGTGTGTGTGTGTGTGTGTGTGTGTGTGTGTGTGTGGATGTGTACCAGGTGTTCTCAGGTCATGAGCTCATCCTACACGCCATGAAGGAGCCAATAAAGGAATGTTTTAGGAATTAATGAGTGGAAATACGAGCGTGTCGTGTCGATGCAGTTCATATAAAACATTAGCTTAGTTTTTATCCAGGATTCGATCCAATGCTAATGTGTTCATGTTCTTGTCTCTTCCTCGTCTCTTCTGAAGGGTTTTATCGGAGCCCCAGGAGCACCGGGAGCACCGGGCATACAGGGGGAAAGAGTAAGTGTCCTGAGTCATGAAGGGGGCGTGGCCGGGGTGGGAAATGACATGATGCAATAATTATATCAACTACAGGACTGTAAACCTTTTCTAAGTTCACGTGAATGCGTTTCTTGTAAATACATGGTGTTGGGGTGTGTGTGTGTGTGTGTGTGGGGGGGTTGGGGCACAGACTTTTTAAAATGATTTCAGAATACAGCACTGATTTATTCTGGATTCTGATTGGTCGAAAGTTTGAGCCATTTAATGATAAAAAAAAAAAAAAAGTGTGATCGTTCATATGCTAAATTTTTTACATTTTTCTTCGAACCTCATAATTATTTTTTTATTTGCCATTTATGGAAGGAGTCTCCAGTGTCAGAGGTCAGGTTACAATATAAGAAGCATGCGGGATTTTTTTTCAAGCATATAATTAATATAAATATAATATATTTGTTGAGCACATTAATAATAAATCATTTATAATAAATCGAAAATTAATTTACAAGTATAAATATAATTAGATTTATTTATATTGTTTGTATAATAACAAACATTAAAATTATATATAATATTATAATATTAATTATATATATATATATATATATATATATATATATATATATATATATATATATATATATATATATAAAATATTAATAATATATAAAACAGAATAAATAGTTATTTATATTTAGCTGATAAAAAAAGCTACTTTTATTTCCCGGCATCTGTTTTAACCCTCACCACTGTTCAGTGTCTTTTGGAAGTTTTTCTTGTTGTTCTTAGTGTTTCCATATGCCTCTGGTTTCAAAACGGTTCTCTTTTATTGCTGTTTGCGGTGTTTAATGAGACGCAGGTGACGTGCCGCAGGAACACTCGGCTATGAGTGTGATCGTTTTGTAAAATCGAAAAGGTTCAGGCTGTAAATGTTATCAGTGTGAAGGATTTTGTGTCAGTGATGTGGAACTGGACGTGTAACACTGATCTCTCACTCTTCTGCAGGGGATCCTGGGACCTGTGGGGAAGATCGGACCTAAAGGAAGACAGGTACAAACTTCTCGTATTTTCTATTTTAATCAACCCGCAGTGATGCTTCTGAGAGGAAGTGCCAAAATACCGCACATTCTGCATTCTTCAGGTCTCCATAATCAGTGTTTGGAATGAAAAGAGTGAAATGAGCAGTAGACTGAAGTTTACTAGAAAAATATAAACTTTACACAACCACGATACAGCCGAAGGCTTGTGGACACCCGTCCATAAGCTCATTCCACATTGAGCCTCCATTTCCTGTTATGAGCTCCACTCTTGTGAGAAGATGTTCCACTAGGTTTTGTGGAGATTGGTTCAGCCATGAGGGTGTTAGTAAAGTGATGTAGGTGAGGCAGTGAGGAGGCCTGGGGTGCACTCAGTGTTCACATTCATTCCAAAAGTGTTCAGTAGCTCTGTAGCAGGCCGATCAAGATCTTCCACACATTTCCAACCCATGTAAAGCAGATCTTCATGTGAGGAGTAATAAACATTACACCAGCACAAAAACGGACAGAAATGTGAGATTTTAACAGCACAGTGGGTTCAAGGAACGAAGTCAAATTAATATAATAACCATAAATAAATAAATTGAAGAAATATTTTGTTGCTATCAACACGTTTTCCTGAGACATGAGGACACTGAACACATACTAAAACACACCAATGACCAGCCAGTGGGCGGAGTCAAAACTGAAGTCTCAAGAAAACCAAGTGACATGAACTGGAAACAAAAGCAGTGTTTATGACACTAAAAGAACTTCATCCTATTGGTTCTCGAATAAAAAATAGGAAATCTTTGTTGGAATAAAAATGTTGTGGCTCAGTTTAATTACTGGGTTTTTTCCATGTGAGAGAAAAGTCCACTGTAGACCTGAATTTGGTAGAAAATTACCTTTTTTAACAGAGTCTGTGTGAAAATTCTATAAGATCGCAAAACATTTTATATAAAAACAATCGCTAGGGTCACAGTTAATTGTATAATAATGCGCTAGAAAGCGTTAACGGTGAACTCTATGGGGCAGAGAACTGTGACGATATGCCAGACTGATGCCAGGTAGATGAGTGAAGATGCAATGGGAAGTGAAGATTCTGTTCATAACGTAACTGTGACCTCGTAATAAAGAAAAATACTCAATAGATCACAGTAGATAAAAGCTAGAACAATAGAGCGACGCTGCCAAGTGGACACGAGTCCCAGCGTTCGGGGGGTCAGTCCGCCTCATCACAGCTTTCCCTGACTGGATGAAAGCAGGATGGAAGACTTTCAGAGGATCTTCAGGATCTGAGAAAAATCTCCTGTGGATTGCTTTGGAGCTTCAGAAGCACAAATTGTTCTATAGCATATAAAGCAGTAAAATCCTGCCCTCTGATTGGGTGTTTTTTTGGAATTCGACACAGGGTTTACAAGGACTGTAGGATCTCTGTGAAGAGAGGTTTGAGATGTTTAGGTGTGTGTGTGTGTTTTTCCAGGGTGTGATTGGAGACGTCGGGGAACGGGGTCCTCCGGGGCCTGACGGAAATCAGGTACGATGGTTCTGTATTTCTGATTCCGTGACTTTTATAGAGGTGTTTTGATCTTTACACTCTTATGATTGGCATTTGGAGCTCACAGTTCCATCATTAAATGTGTGTGTTTGGTTTACAGGGGACTGTTGGAGCGACTGGCACCGCCGGCTTTCCGGGCCTCAGAGTGAGTACCATCTGCATACACATGTCTCAACCAAGTTCTTATGCAATTCTCATGCATACAGTTTATAATCCAGTTCTAATGAAACTGGCATCAGGAACCATTTCACATCACTGCTTCACTCGGATCCCATTCCAGCTGTTTATACATCAGAAGCAAACCTTGCTCTGAGAGACGCTTCGGGAAACGCTGGCTTAGATTCAACACCTCAGAAGCTTTTCGTCACCTTTGCCTTCACATCTGTCTTCCATGAGAATATGACTTCGCATTTTTCTTCCTTATCGCTGTTTTGGTATCTCAGCCTGGGAGAGAAGTCAGAATGGTCATTTATTCTTGGTGTGAGGAACGATGTTTTTCCAGAGCTCTCGGGTTCTCGCCAAGAAACGGATTAGCAGCGTTTTAACGCATTTTAACGACTTAATGCCTAATGCAGGGTCTGGCTT
The DNA here is from genome assembly GCF_014805685.1 of Silurus meridionalis. NCBI lineage: Eukaryota > Metazoa > Chordata > Actinopteri > Siluriformes > Siluridae > Silurus > Silurus meridionalis. The sequence goes on from NC_060899.1 coordinate 16,122,358, forward strand.
GGGTCGTAATGTGGCGTATTTTGATTGGTCGATTCGTTTTTTTCTGAAGCAACAATTCTGAGAGGAGTTCGGCCACAAATCAAAGGTCTACGAGGTTTCAATATGTTATCGTTTCACAGTTGTACAGGAACTCGTACCGCAAACGTGCCACCTCAAAGGATCACGTTTCTAAACGAGTGTTTTATTGAAGTCAGCGGTTTCAGGGCTTGTTGTCTTTAAAAAGGCGTGACAGAGACCCATAAGGATTAGCACGAGTACTATGTATCATTCGCTGTATGAGAATGGAGCCACATTCCCTCTGGAAAAGGTCATGAGGTCATTCTGGAGAGCCAGGTGGAGAACCCGTCTCGTCAGCTGCACAGTGCCTGGAACTCTTTACTGGTGATCTTCTGTATCAGGCCACAGCCATAACCCTGAAGCCATATGTGTGCCTGATTTTAGCAGAAAAGTGCACTGGTTTTCTGGCACGTTCGAATCCACAGGTGTTTTATTTTCTTTCCTTCAGAATTCCACTCTTCCCTGCACCTCAGCTGTACTGTATGTACTGTATGCTAATCCCATGCAGCTGCACAAATCCATGGATATAAAACTTACAAGATTCCCTGCGTTCCTTCGCTCCTCGTTCTTACTTGGTTGCTGGAGTAGATTTTCCTCTAAACTACAAGGACACTGCTTTGAGTACTTCTTGGTACTTCTGGTACTTTGTCATCTGTAATGGAGTGTCTTCCAATTAGAAATGTAGTAATGGGTAGCACATGGAGCAGAACCCCAGCTCTGTCAGTACCAACCCCCTTTCCACAGATTCCACAACGCTCAGTTTGATGTATCACCAGGCAAATGAGCTGCATCTGGGCAATCGTTTCACAGCTTAATGTAGGACATAAAGGTTTCCTTCACTTTTATTTGAAAAAAAGAAAGGTTTTGATTAAATTTTAATTTATTTGTATTTTGTAATGTATTTATTTATTTTTCATTCATAAATTTTGATTGTGTTCTTTACATTTTACTTTCCTTGTGACTTTTTTATACCAATGTTTATACTTTATATTTTAAATAATGTACATTCTTCAGTATTGGAGAGTCGTAAAAAGTTTCACTCGACCTCGTACTCCATCACCATGAGCATGGGTTTGAAGCGCTGGAACCCGTCGTCTCTCTGCTCATGTCAGTGGTTTCATCTTGGACTATTGCTCTGTTTCCCGCTTCGATGACCTGTATTGCAATTGTAACACAAAGTGGGCGTGGTCTAAATCAGACAAGTTTTTTTGTTGTTGTTGTTCTCCGGGAAAAACTCGGGAGAACATAGAGGGCCAGATGTAGAAGTTTCAGCATGGTGTGTGGATTCTGACATCCCTATTGAACGTAATCAATGAAGTAATTTCAGGTGCTGTAGTCCAGCAGTTGTGGAACATGTGGCCAGGGTTTGATCGCTTCCAGAAAGAAAAGCTTTTCTTTATTTTATTGTGTATGTATTTTTCATGTAAGGTGGAGAGCACGAGGAGATCCAGCGTGATTTACTTGTTAAAATGGGCTTTTTTCACTCACAGGCACTGGAATGAAAATCAGATGTACAGTTCAATGGCATTCCGACAGATGGAGTTGCTTTGCTTTTCCACTTTCTTTGTGTGTTGGATCTTCCATGTTCTCCAAACATACGCTTTCTATTCAAGCCCCTGTACAGACGGGATTCTCCGTTTGTTTGTTTATTATTTATTTTCGCTGGTCCTCTTGAACAGAATCATCACTACAAATCAAAACTTGCTTCAGACTGAATCTGCGATAAAAACACGTCTATCCTGATGCTCAAGGTATCTCCTAGGATGACTTCACAATGATCTACAGGGTCTGAGGAGACTGACTGGTTTGATGAGGTTGCACGTCAAACGTTTTTTACATACATTTTCAGGTGTGCAAACATTTTACTATGAAACCTTTTGTTGGTTTTTCCATGACCATGTGACTTTACTTAGTATTTAGCTTGTGTCGACCGATAGTGGATTTATTGGGCCGATACCGATAGCTGGGTCGGATCGCACGCGCCGATAACCGATTAATCAACTGATTTATTACAAAGATAAAAAACCAGTAGTGAATCATGGCAATGTGCAAAAGTAAATAAATATGAATATATTAATTAATAATTCAAATTGTATAATGAATAAATATAATGATATAATGAATAAAGTATAAATAATAAATATAATATTGCACTAAAATCAAACTGCACCTGGAGTCAGTGATTCACCTCTAGAGGTCGCTCTCGTAATGACAGCGGACAGGAAGCCGGAAAAACTATCGGTATGGATTTTTGCCGATAATCGATAGTTATTACTATCGGTGCATCAACCTCTAGTAATAACTAAAGGACATTTTAGTTTGAAAGCCGTCCTTTATTATCAAATAGAGGTATAATATGTGTAAAATATATATTAGTATCTTTTCTAAATATGTTTCTGGTATTGTTCAGAGGACCGTTCTAAATGTGGCGGCTGTAGTTTGGGGATCCCTGGTTTAGACTATAAGATTAAGCTACATTTTATAATTAGACTTCGTTGTACAGGAGACAGGGTTAAAGTTCGGGCAGTGACCATCAGAATCAGGTCTATTGCCCAAGTGTGTTGACACACACAAAGAATTTGGTTCCAGCTTTTAGTGACTCTCAAAAGTACAGACATAAATAATCTTATACATTTAGCATTGAGAAGAAACCTGTTTGACTCACACATGGACCATTGAACCACTGGATATGAGTTCAAAAGCATGTCTAATGCCATTTAGATCAACTCTGCAATCATCAGCAGACTCTGAAATATCACAACCCTGCAAGGTTCTTTTGCTGCTAGTAGTCAGTTCAGAATCAGGTCTTCTATTATCTTCTTCTAGAAACATTTGTGAGGACATGATTGTGTTACAGATGCTGCTTCCTCTCTTTTCTCTCTGCATCGCTCGTCACTGTTGTTAAAGCAGGCGGTCGGTTGAAAGAGACGTAACACTTTTATGAAGTGCATGCGATTTGTCTTCCTCCCACCAAACCACCAGGACCTCCTGTTCTCCTTCTGAGCAATTCCTGTTGTTTCAGCTGCTCCAGGTGCACTTTGTGCTCTGCTTTCATGTTGCATGGTCTTATAGGTGACGAACTAACAATGCTACGAGGAATCCCAATGCTAATAGTACAGCTGCACAAGACGTTGTGCAGAAAGGATGGCCAAGCTTACTCATGTGTTAAAAGCGTAGAAGGTCTGGGTGTGAATGGAATTAGAATCAGTTGAAAAAGCTGATTCCAATGAGGCCAGCCATACTGCTCAATGAACATCAATGAAGACTGCTGCATATGGTTAGTGTTTTTTGTCATGTTCCTCAACTATGACATTTCCATAATAAGAACCAGCCAATATACAGGACCAGGAAACATCTAACCCAGGATGAAAGGAATCAGCGTCATGAACGATCAGATGTAGAAGTACGGTCTTAGCCACTATGGATGCTAATCAGGGGGCAGTAGAGAGCACAATGTGGATCCCAGTATGTAAACTTAAAAAAAGTGTCTGAGATTCTGACCACGTGAGCACCCTGTCACCGAGTTCTTCTCACACGTGAAACAACACGTTCTCACTTCCGCACCCACCCTACTCCAGCGCACCTCACCTCCTTTTTCCGAAGATGAAGATGCAGCTCAAAGGTCACTGTTTTGACACCGATGCAGAGATCCGGTACGAATTGCAGAAGGTTCTTCACACGCTTTGACAAGAAAACTTCCAGGACATGTTCCAGAAGTGTCAGGAACGCTGGGGGGGCTGTATTGCTGTGCAAGGGGACTATTTTAAAGGTGATATTGGGGGAAACATAGATAAATAAAGTACTTTTTTTGTAAACAGAGCAGTTCTACGTTTACTTTTCATAACTTTTTGATGCCACCTCACACATCATAATGGTAGTCAGTTTTATCCTTTTGGAACTTCAAAGTGTTTACCTGAATCCCGTCACTGGGTTTGTGGAGGTGAATGCATTAGCACCTCGCTTGCTCGTGGTTTACTGTACGTCCTCCAAGCCCTGCAGTGGTTTCTGAATTGGATGTGTAATAGATCTCATGCTCAAGAGACCTGGCACAGATCTTCATCTTTTCTCAAATGTGTTGACAACTTGGAATGTAGTGTTTGAGACCTGGAGGAAATTTGTGTCAGAGTAGTTGTCATGATATGAAAAGAAGGATCGATTGAGATTTTCCTCATTAGTCTGTCATCTGGTGTCTGTCACATTAACTAAGCCCGAGGTGTTTAAACCTGCTCATGAGGATCTTCTGTTCTTGCAGGGTTTAGTTCTAACTCTAAACTTCACACCTGATCACATCTTTAGAAGCACCTACTGAACTAGCTGGAAAAGACTTTTAGCTATTTTTACATTTACGCCATTTAAACTTGTGAACTTTCAATCTAAAGTCCAATGCCTTATCCACTAAACTACCACCTTCTCAATTATCTACCCATGATTACCTCATAAATGTGCTGTTTGTTTGCATTTCTTCTTGTGACCAGAGGATGGAGGACTGACGATAATGAAGAAAGCTGAAGAACACACTTTCTCTGCATATTCAGTGTTATTAGTGAGATTGTGGTTCGAATCGGGAAACTCTGGTGAAGACCAAAGTAGCGCTCATGCTATTTTAAAGGAAATCTTGTGAGAGTTTTGGGCATTGGGGTGTCCAATCCAACCTCCCATTCAGAGTCATTTAGGACTTCAGACATATTAAAAATCCTTTTCCTGATGCCAACATTTTCTCATCCTGGATATTCCACTCTGCAATTCGAAGGAGAACTTCTTAGCATTAATCTTTTTTCTCAATGATGTGTTCTTGTTTTCAGGGGAACCCTGGGCCTGAGGGACCTCGCGGACTTCCTGGCATTCTCGGACCTCAGGTAAGGGCCAGTCTTTAAGTCGTGTTGTGCAAGTCTTTGTGCATTTCTCAGGTGGACACTGAGGACTTCTCCTCCGCCTTTTGTGTGTTTTGCAGGGCCTGTCTGGGGGCGTGGGACCACCTGGATTGAAAGGTGATAAGGTGATCTAAATATTTCTATTATTGATGTGATTTGTTGACATTCAAAATGCAGCTCTCGTGCAGATTATGCGCAGTTGGGGTTTTGGTAGAAGTTTGGCAAAATAAGGATGCTGGTTATGGGAGCATAGAGGAAGCTCATAGAGGAAGCTCATAGAGGAAGCTCATAGAGGAAGCTCATAGAGGAAGCTCATAGAGGAAGCTCATTAAGGAAGCTCATAGAGGAAGCTCATAGAGGAAGCTCATAGAGGAAGCTCATTAAGGAAGCTCATAGAGGAATCTCATTAAGGAAGCTCATAGAGGAAGCTCATAGAGGAAGCTCATGAAGAACGTTCATAAAGGAAGCTCGTAGAGGAAGCTAATTTTTTTACCAATTACAAAAAAAAAAACCTTTGACGTTAACCTACAGTAGATGTAAACCTAGTAAGATCATAAAAAGGCCCGTGTAACAGCTGAGGAACTCACGCTAGCATCCTACATTCCTGATTATAACCAAATTCTACACCAAAGTAATTCTTGATTTTTGGAAGAACGTACTTAAAAAACTTCACATCATTAATCGGGTCGGAGATGATCTTGCACTAAAAGTTCAAACACGATTATTTTAATCCCTGAAAGTTAGCATGCTGTGCTGTGTTTATTCTATAATCTCTGTTTGGCGCTGTATGATTTAGGGTGAACCAGGATTACGGGGGGAACCAGGAGACTATGGCTACCAGGGGGACAAGGTAAGAGAATGGGAAGGGGAACATTTTAATTGTTTAGTTTCTAAACTCTTTTAAACAATTGCTAACATTCAGATCTTAAATCCTGAACGGAGAGTTGAGGTGCTTAGCGATATTTCAAAACATTCCTCTTTGTTCAGGGGGCTGCAGGTATTCCTGGACCACCAGGCCCACGTGGAAAACCCGGACCAATGGTATGTGAGATGGCCTTTATCACAGCATCTTTATAAAAGCTTCAGTAAATGTACTTTCTTAAAAAAAAATGTAGCTTGCACAAGATCAGCACCTGCGTAGCCTTCAGTGCACCAGCTCTCCGTGCTGTGGGTGAAGCTTTGATGCTCCTGAGTGACTCGTACAAGACAGAGCTCAGGGTTGATTGCCATTTTGTACTTGTGCCCAGTTTGGAAGACGAGGGAGCGCTGCCGCAACTTGTCGAGCTCCTGTAGAATTCACTGTTGCCTTAATGTTAGAGTCCATTTGTCTTGTGTCTGTGATAGGTGAACATCAGCCTGAGTTACTGGAGACCAAGCCTCTATCTATTTGTGCATACCTGGGCATATTAATTATACATACCTCCTTTTTGTCTTTGTCTGAAAGGGGAAAACAGGTGACCTAGGTGCCCCAGGACCACCAGGGCCTCCTGGACCTGAGGTATGGACCACCAACTCATCACCAATATGCACATCAATCCACATCAAAACTTAAAAACATGAAAATATATATGATAGAATCAGTCCAGGCAAATGACTTGCTCTTCATCAGATCAGACCGTGAAGGTTCCTCACTGAGTTCCTCAAATCCTGAACTGACCTGAATGTCAGTTCTTGGTTATGATGCAGTATGTTGAAGAATGTTTCTTTGAAATTCTATACTATAATTATCTGGTCTTGTGTTTGGACCTGCATATTAAAGTCATTTAATTACTTTTGTCTCAAAAAACATTTTAGCAGAACTTTAGTTTACAAAGCAGGTGATTTAAGATTAAAAAAAAGATGGCGTCAGTGATTTGAAAGCACTCAGGTACTCGTGTTTGAAGTGAATGCTGTAGGTCACTAAGCTCCCCAGGATTAGCGCAGTGCTAGCATTAGAGCTCGGGGGCATGAGGTAATCAAACAGCCCGGTTTAGAAGCCCTTGAGTAGCGTTTATAATAGTTACTGTATTTGAGGTTCCAGTAGTCAAATGTTTTTGATGCCAACTGTTTTTTCTGGGAAACATGAGGAGATAAGAAGTGTTTACAGCAAGGCTTTGTTCAGCATCTCAGTCTAGATTGGACATGGCATCAGTGGCTATACTTTTTAGAAATAATCACTGTGGAAGTTTTCTCGAGGCTCTGTCTAGTTAAACCTGATTCCATCTGGGCTGCAGATGCTGGATGAAGATCAGTTCAGGTCTGCGTATTGAAGGACTTGCACGTGCTGTTTGCCATCTAGTGGATTTCTGTCCACACGACACTCTGGATGAAACCAGACTGAATTTTTACTCAATTCAGGAGGAAATGTAACTGATAAAATTGTGTACTATCTACAATTTCATAAAATTAGGTCTAATCTAAACCTAATTATAATACAAATAGAATGAAAATAAAGATTAGACTTTTTTGGTTGAGGTGTTTTCTTGAGATTAGATTTCTTGAGTGAACAGGACTTTTCTGGCTAAATTGCTACACGTTAATTGGACTTTAGATTAGACAGAGATTTAGAAAGAGATCAGACTTGCTGTTGAATATATTTTTGTTTAGATCAGCTTAGTGTGGGTAAGATGCTGTTGACAGATCAGGCTCCTTGTCTAGCTGGAGATAAGATCTTTTTTTGTTGAGATGCTAATAGTAGTATTAGACTCACTGTATATGAGAAGCTTCAGCCAAAGATCAGACTCATAGTGAAGGAAACGTCTGGGACGAAGATCAGATTTTTGTGGGTGACCCACTGTGATAAAAAAAATGCTGTGATTGGATTTTGAGTGATCAGAATCTTTGGGATCATAGGGGTGGTTGATCTAAACAGACGTATTGTTATTGAGATGTTTCCCAGAGATCAGACTCATAGTGGCTGAAGTGATGCAGACAAAGATCAGACTTTTTGTGGAGGTACAGACTGATTGATGCTTTTGAAAATTATCAGACTTCTTGTGGTTTTGGTACCTTTGATAAACAGATGATATAGAACAATGACCAAAGTGCCACAGGCGGGAATCAGATTAGTCTCCTGAGATTAGAAGAAGAAATCAGACTCTTATGGTTGCACCATCAACTTTCTGACCAAATTAATTCCTCATTTATAGCAAATAAAAACCCCTGACATGAATTCACTATTAATATGTATTCTGTGTCGCGATGAGTCAAATGTCATGTGACTCGTAGAGACGATGAGATCAGAGACGTCTTTTTTTTTCTCAGGGATTTCCTGGAGACATCGGGGCTCCTGGTCCTAACGGTCCTCCAGGCCCAAAGGTAAAGAAACTACTTTCCTGAGAGATTTGTAGTGATTAGAGAAGTATGGAGTCTGATCTTAGATTAGCAGTTAGCATTCGGCTAGTTTCTGCTAGCAAACATGCTAACCTACAACTTAGCTGATGGTTCCACATGTAGTTTTTATGGTGAACATGAATTCTACTTTGACTCCAGATTTAAAGCTGGACTTCATCGTTTTCTAGACTGAGATCACGTACATGTTACGGCCAAAAGTTTGTGGACACCTGACTGTAAGATTATTACAGTTTGTGCTTCTTTTTAAACATCCCATTTCACATGTAGTCACCATTACCCATTATAATATCTTCCACTCTTCTGGGAAAATGTTCTACTAGATTTTGTGTGGAGATTCATTCAGCTACAAGGGTGTTAGCAACGTCCTGATGTAGGTGAGGAAGTGAGGAGGCCTGGGGTTCAGTCAGCATTCACATTCATTCTGTTCAGTAGGGCTGAGGTCAGAGATCTATAACAGGAGATCTTCCACACAATTCCAACCTATGGAAAGCAGATCTTCATGAAACTGGCTTTGTGCACTTTGTGCCATGCTGGAACAGGTTTGGGTCTCCTAGTTCAAGTCAAGGCAAAAACGTAGTAGGAACAGTTTGGAGAAGAACCACATAAGAATGGAAAAGTCAGGTGTCCAAATACTTAGGAATTTTGACCATTAAACAAAAAAAACCAAAACAAAAAAAACTCTTCAGATTTCAACGGATTTATCATTGTGTGTGTGTGTGTGTGTGTGTGTGTGTGTGTGTGTGTGTGTGTGTGTAGGGTGTCGATGGACCGAGGGGACCGCCGGGGCCTTTAGGGCCGAAGGGAACAGAGGTGATAAACTGGTCTTTTTGAATTGTTTTTTTGTCCTGGTTTATACAATCAAACAGCTTTGCCTTTTACACACACACACACACACACACACACACACACACACACGACCAGTGGAATGTTTTGATGTCCCAAATAAAGTGTTTATGTTGCCTCATCTTTGGATTATTTACTGAAGCGGTTCCTCGTGTGCTTCTTTCCAGGGAGATGAAGGCCCTTTGGGTCCACCTGGTGGTCCTGGTCCCATTGTAAGTGTGTATTTGGGTGTGTCTAACAAGTGTGTGTGTGTGTGTGTGTTTACTGTATTTGTGGTAATTTCATGCTGTAATACTGATTTTGTGTGTGTGTGTGTGTGTGTGTGTGTGTGTGTGTGTGTGTGTGTGTGTGTGTGTGTGTGTGTGTGTTTCAGGGCAGGCCTGGACGGAAAGGTTATATTGGTGATCCAGGACCTGAAGGACTGAAGGTAAAGTTCAGGAATTTACTTCCACGAATAAAATTATAATGATTATAATAATGGTTGTTGTTGTTGTTGTTGTTGTTGTTGTTGTTGTTGTTGTGTCAATACAAAGCAACCAGAATCATTTATTTGAACAATAGCTTTCTGAGGACTTGGCAGACGCGAGTTCAGCCTAGATAAAGTTTATGTTTCCTCGCTCGGGTTCCCTCAGCGCGTTGCGTTTCGTGTGTTATATTAAGGCCCAGGTGCTGCTGAAGGTTTCGCTCTGGTGGGTCGCTTGATGTGGATAAAAAACGTGTTGCGGTTCATTATGACGGCTCAGGAATTCTCTCAGGGCCGTCATTACAGGATAATGACTAGATTTGGCGATGAAAGAAAGAATGAGACAGGAAACGTGTGAGTGAGAGAAGCACAGGACCTGTTTTTCCTTCATCTATTTATGGTTTGTTGTATGTGATGTTGGCAGGGTGAAGTTGGCGACCAGGGGAACGTCGGCAAGAGCGGACCTCCAGTAAGTACAACGTGTTACTTCTAAATCATGAATAGGAAAAAAGTGTTAAACAGGTTTCTACCTGCGGTGGAGTTATTTATCATTTCAGAATATATCACACACACACACACACATATTTACATATATGACACATAAGCATGAGGTACTTTTATAAAAACCATGGAGATGCATAATGAGAATGCAGATCTTACAGATATACATTTATGAACCTGTGTCAGTGACGGATCTTGGAAAGTCACATGGGGGTTTGATTTATTCACGCACATTAAAAATACTTATTAAACTATTTCTGTGTGAAATCAGACATTGGGCCTCCCCATATAACCAAAATGGTATGATCCTCATTTCATAAAGCCTCTGAGAAGATTCAACACAAGGGTGTTAGTAACGTCAAGTACTGATGTAGGGGAGTTTTGGAGCTCTATTGCAAGAGATCTTCCACATCTTCCAACTCATGTAAAGCAGATCTCCATGGAGCTGGCTTTGTGCACAGGGGCATCTCAATGCTGGAACAGGTTTTGGGTCTCCTGGTTCAAGTGAAGGGAGAATATCATGCTGCATCCAAAGACGTCTGATACAATTGTGTGCCTCCAGGTTTGTGGTAACAGTTTGAGGAAGAACCACATGTGTTTGGTGTCCAGAAGACACAAATGGAAGATCTGTTCAGTACTGTTCATGCATCTGCGCTGCTGGAAACATCATTGTTCATTTCTATGTAGTTAAATGACACCTGATAGGCAGATCTTTCTCATGTGAAGCCGAGATCTTTGTATGTTTTTTGACGCAGTGTTTGTACACAGATTCCTCAGATCTAAGGACACAGTACAGAATAAAATGAGTCCAAACTCAAAAGTGCTGAGTTTCCCGGTCTCAGAGTCGACCCACAAGCCTTTTTTTTTATCTTGTACGAGAAGACATCAAAGCAGAGAGCGATGTCTGGGAAATTGACGAGTTGTAGATCAGATATCAGCCATGCGAGTTTGTTCTTGAGAGCAGAACTGTTGAAAATATTCCAGTGAAACATCTCCAGAAAATCAGCACCAGTGTTGCAACATCCGACACACACACTGACACACATACACTGACACACACACACACACACACACACACACACACACACACACACACACACACACACACACAGAGCGTAATTCAGTGGAAAGCTGAAACTGTGATCTGTGGAGACAGAATGGTGAGTGATCAAACCAACAACATGGCATTAAGTTGCTTTTCAGAACCAGGGTTATTTTTTCACCAGAATACCACCCACATGTGTCAAGAGTTGAAAATCAGGTGCAATATATTTTTAATTGTTTTCGCTATTTTCCCAACTGAAGCCAGAACACATCACATTACAGACAGCTAGCAGATGGCGAGAAGCACGTAGAGATCAAGTGATTCATCGGTTTTGCCAATTAATTGGTACCGATAGTTGATTGCTGGAACATAGCGATAGTTTTTCCGGGTCGCGTTATACAGTAGAAGAGCGGCCTCTAGAGGCGAATCACTGAAGCCATGTGCTATATTATAGTTATTATTTATGCACTTATGTACATTTAAGCACATTTTTACAATTCAGTATTTATTTATTAATTTTTTTAAATGTTCAGTGTCAGTGTCAGGGCCATGATCCTGAATCCCATCAGCCACTGCACCCTCACATACCACATCACATGATCTCTACACCCGAATTGTGTCACCTTCTAATTAGCATCGTAATAGCATAGCAATAACCAGTTGAACTTCGATTTAAAACAATAGAACTGCTGCTAAATTGATGTGGTGTAAGAGGAATAAACTCCTTTGGGATTCTGATTGGTGACAGTAACTCTGCTTCATCACAACACTGCACTGATGATTCATTTCCTGTACCGACAAGACACGGAATTTTATTCCTTTACCGAAAACACACTGTGCAAATGATTGAATTGAACTGAGAAATTAGTTACAGAAACCTTGTGGGTTAGCAGCCTGCTAGCATTGTTTATTTGTAAACAGGCAGAATTGTTTGGTAATGAATACAAGCTGCGGACTACAAATTGGGCAAATGCAAAGAAATTGAAACCGTTTACGCACTACAGTAACTTTCGCTACATCAAGACTCGAATACATTTCAGATGTTGTACATTTTGGCGTGTAAGTCAGTGTGTAGAAACGTTTGTGGTTTTTGCTAAAGCTTAAAGAGCTGTAATTAGGTCACCTTTCTGTCTACCACACAAAAGACTGAAGATTGTTGCCTGGAGAACATGAACTTGTGTATTTTCCAAGCTGTAACTGAGACAAATATAGGGGTCAGTTTATTTTTTTTACCTCCAGGGTTACAGAGACATTACATTTGCATTTATATTTATGGCATTTGGCAGACGGTATTATCCATAATTGCTTGCAATTATCTCATTTATACATCTGAGCATTAGAGGTTTAATGGCTTTGCTCAAGGGCCCAGGAGTGGCAGCTTGGTGGTGCAGGGATTTGAACTCACAACTTTCAATCAGAAGTCAAATGTCTTAACTACTGAGCAGATATTTTACTCACCTAAAGTTCAGGGGCAACAGGTCCTTCTTCTGATCGTCTAGAGGAAAGTGTATAAACTCTGTTCCCAGTGTTTGCCCAGTGTCTGCAGAGACCTACCCCGGGGTAAGAAGTGCAGTTTACTGTTGCGTTCATCCCCTTTTCATATCTTTCAAGGATTCATGGTCTGTTAGAGTCATCATCGTGGAATTAAGCCCTCACACTGGGTGAGCGAATGTCAAATACAAATCCATCAAATGCACTGTACACAAAGGCTGAGATTTACTGCGTAGGTTTTTCCACTGATAGGGACGCACATGCTAAACATGCCCAGTCAAAGTCCTATCACTTAATCCTGTCTAAAAATTGTACCTGATCCAAGCGTTGTTGCTCTAACATCAAGACGTGGGTTGTGTTGAAGCGAACGAAGCGGCTTCTGAGTGACACCAGTTATTGGGATTATAAATCATTAAAGTATGCCAGTGATCTCCTGGGATGAGTCCAGGACAGTGTTATTGATTACAGCAGCAGAAAGTCTCAATTGTTAGTCAGTACAACCCCAATGTGCACCCAGAAAACGTGTCTATAACGTGAGTCCTGACGTCACAATTTGTCCAAACTCGCTCAAATCCTTACGCTCGCCCATTCTTCCTGCTTTAAACATCAACTTTGTGGACAAAATGTTCGCTTGCTGCCTAATACAGTGGTCTCCCTGGAATTACTGGGGGTAAGCCCCATGGTACCTTAGTGAATTCATCTCGACATTATGTTACTTTAATACAATAATGTGTTTTAAAAATGTTTATGAAATCTGTTAGTGAAAACAGTTTTAAATGTTATTCTAACGTTCCTGAACATTCGGTCCTGCTACAAATTCCCGCGTATTTTAAGATCATTAGTTACGTTCCAAACGAGAACCCGCAGATTTTCCAAACCGCGAATTATCAGGGGTTGACTGTAAATATATCCACCCACTAACAGGTGCCATGATGAAGAGATAATGTTTTAATCACGTCACAGGCAATAATGTCATAATGTCATAATGTTATAATGTTATAATGTTATACCTGATCAGTGTATAATTTAATGAATGAGAGTTTAGAAGTGTTTTAGTAATAATGCACATACCTCGATGTGCCTCACCCTGGGTTTGGACAGTCACTGAACAATGCCACTGTCACTGAGGTTGTCTACAGACACATTCCACAGGTTATAGTATTTACCCCAGCACACAACCCCCTCGAAGCACCTTTGCCAGTCCCTGAGTTTTGCCCCATATATCAGGCTTGCGCTCCATTAAAAATGGTAGAGATTATAGTTTGGTTGAGTTTCTCTGGTATGGTCCTGCATGCATTCTGGTGTCTTTCTCTGTTCTGCCTTTAACTTCTCTTCCTGGGTTCTTCATCTGGGTGTTTGCAGGGAGAAGAAGGACTTCCAGGAATTGCAGGAGTGGCTGGCCCACCTGGGGAAAAAGTAAAGTGACTTCTCTGTCTTCTTTTCATGATTGATGAATAGAAAAGTCTTGTGTGTGTTGAATCGTATGAAATTTAGTTGATGCTTGTGCCTGAAGGAACTTTTAGTCAACAAAAGATCTTTCACGTCAGTCACACACAGGTATTATCTCGAATATACGACCTCACAGCTCCAACAATCCTCACTTCACTTCTGGGGTCCGTTTTTCATGTTCTCCCCATGTTTCCTCCCTGGTTTACTGAGGTGTGAATAAAGTGAGTTCGCAGATTCAGGGTTTGTCCTCGCTTTATAGTTCACCCTGATATACGTTTTCCAAAAACAAATATAATACATAAAGTGTGTAACGAGGAAAGAAAGAAAAAAATGACAAAGCAGCACTAAGACAATCCATAATACATCTTTTATAGCATGTTAAAGAAGAACTATTGAGGTTTAAGACTATTGAGAAGTCATGGGGACTTTTCATGAAAACACATATTTTTCCCTCTGTTTTGACCTCCGTCCACACTGAGACGCGTTTCAGTCAAAGAAAACGGAGCTTTTTAAAAAGTGAATAAAAACAGCATGTGAATGATGCGGGTTTAAAGGGTTTTACGTGTTGCTCAGTACAGAGACGTGAGCGTTTCAGACGGTTCAGTGTGGATGAGCAACTTTTGGAAAACGATTGAAAAGTGTGCACACAGTGCGTGTTTAGACAAAAGCGCTATTATGATCGGATTAGTGTAGACGTAGACGTGTTTCACATGACTTTCTGTTTACCTTTCGACTCAATCTGATGGACAAATATATTCCAACGTAATTTACCTTTGAATGAACTGTGGGTGAATATTGGTTTAAAATGTCACTTGTTTGTTTTCTCAGGGAGACCGTGGTCCAGCAGGGCCTTTGGGTCCACCAGGAGAGAAGGGTTCAATGGTAAGAACATTCTTAGACATCACTGCTTATACAAACCAAAAGTGCTTTAGTGTTTTTTTAGGATTTTACCAATTCCGATAACTAGGTTGGATTGTACTTGTCGATAACTGATTAATCAACCGTATTTTAAAAAAAAAATTAAGTCTGAAAACCCAGTTTTTAAAATGGATACTGAAAAAAAATTAAAATAAAACATTCCATGTAAAATAGTCCTGAACTTTAGTACAAAAATAAAAACTAAATGAAATTAATATGAATATATTAATTAATTTTATAATTCATAAATGATAAATAATAAATAAAATATAGCGCTCTTTGTGAAGCGAGCAGGCGCACTTGTAAAAACAGCAGTCAGTGATTCGCCTCTAGAGGCCGCTCTTGTAATGACAGCTGATTGGAACCCGGAAAAACTATTTGTATGGATAACCAATAGTTTCAGTGATTAGCTATCGGTGCTGAATAATCGGTTTTGATCAACCTCTAGTTTAAACTGGATCTGGACTTTCTCCATTTATTGATAATACTGGATATTGCACATTATTTCTCTTTGGCTTCCAAAAATTATACTGTTTCTCCTTATTTTGTGACTTATATTATTTATATGCCTGTTGTTAAGGGCTATCCAGGCTTGCCAGGAGGTCCTGGAGATGTCGGCCCACAAGGGCCACGGGTATGTTCTGCTGCCTGAATCACAAATACTGTGTAATTAATTACATCCCTCTCCCTCTCCCCCCACAATGTTAAGTAAAATCTATATTTTGTTTTAGGGTCTCACGGGTCTGAGGGGTACTCCAGGTGTTCCTGGAACAAAAGGAAGGAGGGTAAGCCACTAATTGCGGTATCGTTTTATTTCATCATTGAGTTTTATTCTTTATTATGACCTGTAGGGATAAAGCTGATTATGATGTCAGAATAACAGTGTTCTAGGTGTTAAAGTGTGCATTATTTTTCTCCTGGCAAATCATGAATCTGCAAATAATCAACACTTGAAAGGAATCCTGATTTGCAGGACCCATGTGCTGATTGCTGTACCATCTTTCATCTTGCACAAGGTTTTGCATAATCGTCCTGTGAGATTCTTCCAGCTTGGTGTCATCCATCTGTTTCATGTGAATCGTATAAATAAAGAAGTTCAAAGTAAATTCATCAGCTCTGTCCATCGTAAAACCCTCCGTGGACACGATGAGGTCACGATCAATAAACCAGGACCACTCGGGGACTAAAGCCTTCATATACATACACTTTGAAGTGTGCACTCTGTGCGTTTTGGCAGCAGTGCCCCCTCATGGTCAATACCAGAAGGACATCCAGAACTTGTTCGGTGGAGTCGGATCTCCAGCGTTTTGGTGGAAAGTAAAGTGGTGTGTCTGTACAGGATAACAGTCTGCTAGACGAGCGAGTACAGAATGCCACAACATGTGTGCTCCAGCTGAGAAAGCCATACCGCTACTGTCGTCTGTCTCGCTTCCTCAGTTTATTGCTTCATTAGCAATCTTATATCTGATTGTACAGGAAGTGCATGTATTTGCCCTTGAACAATTATATACGTTCAACCTACACATGGTAGCACTTACCACATGTATCCAGATGTTCTGACTGTTTAAACAGGACTTCTTTTTCCTGTTTATTTCCATTTCTTCAAATAGAAATCTGTTTTGTTTTTTTGTTTTTTTCTGGCAGGGGGCTTGTTTGTTTGGGGCTCTTTATTCCCAGCAGATTTTTTTAGAAGTAATTAGTGATGGATCCTTGAGATCTTGTGCAGATCTGCTGCTGTGATAATGGAAAATGTGTAAATGACAATTCTTTGTTAATTTCTCTGTTAATTGTATGCTTGGCCGGGAATTAGGAATCGGTGTTACGCATATTTGGAAGCTTCAGGCAGCTTCATGTTCTGCACTTCCAGAAGGAACCCTACATGTAACCCTGTGTGATTGTGAAACGTCTTGAACGGTTGAGACCTCCAAATTCATCAAGCGTTCCTCGATCGCAGCTGTAGATATGAACTTGTTTTCTTTTCCCGCTTGGTTTGTGTAATTGTGAGATCTTAGTGTGTGTGAAGATCCAACTGATTACATTCTAGACATTGTGAGTGTTATCAGTGTTGTGTGTTCTGGTGTGTTTGGTGCATGAGCTTAGGGTGAGGTATTCATACGCTTTCTGTACCTGGTTGTGGGATTAGGGTTTCCACGTGCCGAGTCCGTGGGTGGGAGCGAGATAAACCTGCGTGATCTTTTGGATCTCCGTTTGATTAGGTTTGTTTTGATGGTGATCTGCTCACACCTGCCCGAGCGAACCAAACTGTGAAAACAAACATGCCAGAGTTTGATGCAGTTCGATAGAAAAATCTAAAAGAGTTGGTAAAGAAAATAAACAGAAGCGTGTTGCAGTCTGAAACGATGCTCAGATGTAGAAAATATACGATACACAATTCTGTTCCAGGAAATGTTCTGGAATCATTTCAAAATATTAAATACAGATATAAAGAGTTTAAAGGTTTTTTATAAAGATCTCTGCAGAATAGGTGGAATATAAACCTCCAGGATGTGATGTAACAGTTACTGTATGTCAACTATTAACCGTTAGGCTTAATGATGTCCCCATTCAGCGTGCTAGGCTTTAGCCTGTGCCTGTTTGCTAGAGTGCCATAGCTAACATCTGGATTTTGTTCATATCAGGGGCCAAGAGGAGCCGACGGACCCCCCGGAGAACCGGGACCAGAGGGCGTCAAGGTAGCAGACCACTCACGCCTGGACATATCTACACACGGATCTTTATTCTCTCACTTCAATATAAAGAGCTTTCTTTTGTATTTACAGGGAGAAAAGGGCGAGCCGGGCCAGAAAGGAGCTTCTGGGTTTGCTGTAAGTTCCACAACTTCTGCATGATGCTGAACACACCTACTTTCAAACCTCTGATTCGTGCGTGTTTTTGCAGGGCAAAGCAGGAAGTCCAGGAAAGCGAGGATCTCCAGGGCCTCCGGTATGTCCACATATAACACCTACATTTTATCCAGTGTATGTGTTTTGGACACTAGAAGACACTCGTATGTCACTTCTGTTGGAATGTGGGAATCAGTTTATATACGAATGATCTGTGTTTGAGGTACGAGTGTGTGTATTAGTATCATAGGCATCGTGGACTAAAACAGCAAAGTGGATGTTGAAGTTCAGTCCCTGTTCCTGTTAAACTGTTAGCAGAGAAACCGATCGCATCTGAACAGGACGCACAATGTCCAGAGTTTAAAAGTCATCAATCAGCATGTTGGATATCTGGAGGAATGACCACATGACCATGTGTGACGTGAAAAGATTGTCTTTTCTTTGCTCGTGAAATGAATCCCATCCAGATAGAGTGTGTAAAATTGCAAGACTAAAGTAGGAGGTCTGAGAACGTTCTGCTGCACTGCTCTGGACAGTCTGGAGGACGTTCTATGAGTCGCTTTAAACATTCCGGAAATGGGTTTATACAACAACCGAGATGTTAAATGTGAACATCTGAATGACTTCTATGTGTGAATTTTGCTGAATGTTCGTTTTACAGAACCCGTCATTATCACCCTCATTTCCTCTGAACTCTGAACGTAACACATGCTGGGCGTCTGGAGAAGGAAGTAGGAAGTTACAGAACGTCTCTCTGTCATTAGTGCTGATGATGTGTGTGTGTATGTTTAATAGCCTGAGGATGCTGTTCCTACTGAACCCTTTTCTCGGTCTCTTTCCAAGTGGTTTTAGATCCACAGCGCCCTCTGGTGCTACAGATGGAAAAACTGAACTTGATGTACATGATGTGGTTTGAAATTACTCAAACATATTGGGTGTTTTCTTCTCTGACATCTAAATGTCGACTCATCATGTGGTAGAAAGTGCTGTAGAGGAGCAGGCCTTCTGATTTTCTGTTAAACACGTCACAGCAGAAAGAACATCAGTGAGAAGACAGTTAACCTCAGGCTCTCAGACATGAGACGGGGAGTCTGAGGCTTCCTCACCATCACTCTGACTTCCTCACCATCACTATGAGACTTCCTCATGATCACTCTGAGACCTCTTCATCATCACTCTAAGACCTCTTTATCATCACTCTGAGACTTCCTCACCATCAGTGTGAGACCTCTTCATCATCACTCTAAACCTTCCTCACCATCACTGTGAGACTTCCTCATCATCACTCTGAGACTTTCTCACCATCACTCTGAGACGTCTTCATAATCACTCTGAGACTTCCTAACCATTACTCTGAGACCTCTTCATCATCACTCTGAGACTTCCGAACCATCACTCTGAGACGTCTTCATCATCACTCTGAGACCTCTTCACCATCACTCTGAAACCTCTTCATCATCACTCTGAGACTTCCGAACCATCACTCTGAGACGTCTTCATCATCACTCTGAGACTTCTTCACCATCACTCTGAAACCTCTTCATCATCACTCTGAGACTTCTTCACTCATCCTAATTCCTGGACCTTCTCAGATCTTCTTTCTTATCAAGCAATTAATGTAATTGTGGAAAATCAAACAGCGCATGAAAGAATTTATTTAAAAAATCATTTATAGGAGACTCGATGAAGCAGCTTCACATCCATCAAACCGCAAGTAATTCATAGATGTTTTCTCACGTAGATGTTTCTGCTCTTCTAGCCAGTCAATTCCCATGTCTGATAAAGATTTTTAATAATAGTCATTGAGATATGATCAGGAATGCTGGAGATGTGGTGGAGTGTTTCCAGGTCCGGGTTGGCGTGATTCTATCCCAGCATGGTAATGGGAGCGGGAACGGGTTGTGTGGAGATACGGTGTATCCTGTAGAAGATAATGAGGCGTGTAAACAGGAATGAAAGGAGAACAGATGAAGCACTGTGGGTGACATGTCTGAGAGGAGTCTGAGCACCAGGCTGCAGTCATTTCCTGTTGTTCATGTTAACAGCATGCGGCTGGTTCTCATAGACAACAACACGACCACTTCCTGTCTGTCCCTGCAGCGTAATGACGCCCAGAGAAACCCAGTTGACACAGGAGGCAATTAAATCAGAATCACTTCATCTGTCACAACATTTCCTCTGTGTTTAAGATCTGATCGTTCTGCTTCCACACAACATGTAAACACACTGCTTTCACATTTATCACCTTCTCTCAGGGTCACTTTTCCTTGAGATAGAATCTTCTTCTAACTACTCTGCTGACTGGTTCTGGTTTTCCTCCACCATATTTCCAGATTTCTATCTTTTAACACTTTTATTTACTTTCGGTTTATTTCGGTTCTCATCCTCACTCTGGGACCTTCTCATCTTTACTCTGGGACCTTCTCATCCTAACTCTGGGACCTTCTCATCCTCACTCTGGGACCTTCTCATCCTCACTCTGGGACCTTCTCATCCTAACTCTGGGACCATCTTAGACCTTCATCCTCCCTATGGGGCTCCACAGGCGTCCTCCTACTCACTCTCTGGCTTTTTTTTTACTCTGTGACCTCCTCAGAATTTCATCTTCTCACTCTGGAACCTTTTTCTCCTCACCTTGGGGCTTTCACATTCTCCTTTCTCTGGAACATTCTGGAAATCTGAGACTCCCTCATCCTCACTTTGGAGTGTTATCAGACCTTATGGGTAGTCCTTAGATTTCTGGGCCTCTTCCTCCTCATGTTGGAACGTCTTCCTCTTCTGCATTTCAGAATTTCATATTTCCATTTTCCTGATCATTGAATTAAATCTTAAATAAATGACAGTTGATGATGTTTTGTATCTACACACAATAATATCAGTATGGTGCACTTTGTAGGGTGTTGCAGGTCCACCTGGAAGTTCTGGTGAAAGAGGACCTCA
This sequence comes from Silurus meridionalis, assembly GCF_014805685.1. Taxonomy (NCBI): domain Eukaryota; kingdom Metazoa; phylum Chordata; class Actinopteri; order Siluriformes; family Siluridae; genus Silurus; species Silurus meridionalis. The sequence goes on from NC_060899.1 coordinate 16,143,112, forward strand.
TGGTGAACCTGTAAGTATTTCAGCCTCATTTTTTATAAACTGGCTAAATTTTTTTTTGGGAAGTTTTGGGAGCAGGGGCATAGGATTTACTTTCTAGCGTTTCATGTGCTGGAAGTGTGTGTGTGTGTGTGTGTGTGTGTGTGTGTGTGTGTGTGTGTGTGTGTGCCTATCAGCTAGTCTAAACATGTAATCAGTAGGACAGGCCCCTCGTTGCTGCAAAAACACATTGTGGCTGTTTGAAGTAGCCGCACTGTTTTTCCATTCTTACACACAGACACACACACACACACACACCTTAAGGTCATGTCCTTTATCAGCCTTGTGTTTACCACGTAATCTGGCGATGACAACCGCTTTCTTCACAATAATATTTCCACAAACACATTTATTTAGCTAAGATCTCACACGTAGTCGTGTGTGTGTGTGTGTGTGTGTGTGTGTGTGTGTGTGTGTTATATTAAGAATGATGAAACGTTTTGGAGTGCTGAGTTACATAAATGTGATTTCAATCAAAAGTTCTGTTTGTCCATTAGGGGCCTAAAGGGCCAGCGGGGGAACCGGGAGCAGATGGAGAACAAGGACCTGAGGTAAAATTTACTGTAATGCTAGCTCACATTTTAGCCTTTTTATTTTCACGCTAGTTTTTTTGTTAGTGTGTTTATTGTAATGCTAGCTCACATTTTAGCCTTTTTATTTTCACGCTAGTTTTTTTGTTAGTGTTGTTTATTGTAATGCTAGCTCAAGTTTTAGCCTGTTTCTGAGCTGATCGGTTTATCACGTGCTAGTCATGCTGTAAAATGTTCACTCTACAGCTGTTGATTCGTGTTTACCGCTATGTTAATTCAGCGTGTTTCCTATAATATAATACATTTTATTTTGTAGCTTATTTAATAGAATGATTAGCAATGCGAAGTTTACAAGAGTTTTAAATCGAGTGCTGTGTGTTTCCATTACAGGGGCTTCCAGGACCTGAAGGTGAACAGGGACCTGCTGGAGAACCTGGTGCCAAGGTAAGGAGTTGTATAAACCCATGCTGATGCTGACACCATGAAGAATAGGCGGCTTTGTTCTGTAGAGCCGTACAAGTGGTTCAGACTGCGGAGGCGTGCGAGTGTAATTATTTTACCACAAACCGTTTTGTGAATCCCATCAGATGAGGTTTTATAGCTTTGTTATTTTATGAAAATATGCTGAAAAGTAATGGCACCCCTTATCTGTAAGTGGTTTTACAGTAAAGAACTGCTATACTGATTAGCATGAAAAGACAATTATGATTTAAAAAAATGACAAAGATCTTGTTCCTGTAGGGTGAAATCGGACCTGCAGGGGCTGAAGGGGAGAAGGGGCAAGAAGGTGTCAGGGTGAGTCCACATTTTTGCTTCTGAATTACATCTCTGAAGGCCTCAGCTAGGATCCGACAGCTTTTCCTCTCAGCTTTTTCCTATCATTAACTCAATGTTAGTTGTCCTGTTTTGTTAAAGGTGTGTTTTATTATTAGCATTGGATCTCAAGCTGGATTTCACTAAAGGATACTGAGTGGAGGTTTAATTTTGGACTCAAGGCTCCTCCATTATACAGCATGTTCACTCAGGCTGCTTATGACTGTTAAACAACTATAGCAATGCTATTACCAGTCTTAACTAGTCTTAACTACATGGTCTCACTGCTGCTACCTGACTGGTCTCACTGCTGCTACCTGACTGGTCTCACTGCTGCTACCTGACTGGTCTTACTGCTGCTACCTGACTGGTCTCACTGCTGCTACCTGACTGGTCTCACTGCTGCTACCTGACTGGTCTTACTGCTGCTCCCTGACTGGTCTCACTGCTGCTCCCTGACTTGTCTCACTGCTGCTACCTGACTGGTCTCACTGCTGCTACCTGACTGGTCTCATTGCTGTTACCTGACTGGTCTCACTGCTGCTACCTGACTGGTCTCACTGCTGCTCCCTGACTGGTCTCACTGCTGCTACCTGACTGGTCTCACTGCTGCTCCCTGACTGGTCTCACTGCTGCTACCTGACTGGTCTCACTGCTGCTGACTGGTCTCACTGCTGCTACCTGACTGGTCTCACTGCTGTTACCTGACTGGTCTCACTGCTGCTACCTGACTGGTCTCACTGCTGCTCCCTGACTGGTCTCACTGCTGCTACCTGACTGGTCTCACTGCTGCTACCTGACTGGTCTCACTGCTGTTACCTGACTGGTCTCACTGCTGCTACCTGACTGGTCTCACTGCTGCTACCTGACTGATGATGATGATAATGATGGTGATTAGGATGATGATGGTGATGATGATGATGATTGTGATGGTGTTGATCAAGATTATTACGGTTGTGAAGATGATGGTTGGATGGATAAGGATTATGATGATAAAGATGATGATGTGGATAATGATGATGATGATGATGATGAAGATGATAGTGGTGGTGTTGGTGTTAATTTAGTGCATATTTTTCAGGAAGTTTGCTGATGTTCTTTATTGAGCTGCTTATGCAGGTGCATATTCGTTTGAAAGCTTGACTGGTCTGATTCTGATGATCTTTGCAAATGCCAATAAGATGCTTTTACTCAGACCTTTTTGCTACAATTTGTGTGTTTGTATGTGTGTGTGTCAGGGGTCTCCAGGTCCACCAGGAGAAGATGGACCTCAGGGAAAGGACGGGCCAAAGGTCAATAATCATCCAAACAACAACTCTTATTAAATTTTTTTGGTATTTTATTGTGTCTCACTGCATTGTTTGGCTGCAGGGTGAACAAGGTGACCGCGGTGCAATGGGAGAGACTGGGGAACGCAGTGATGCTGGTGACCCTGGACCTCCAGGACCACCGGGAGATGCTGGTACAAAAGGATTCCCGGTGAGTGTTCGTTTGTAAGCATGTAGGGATCTGAAATAAAATTTTTACATTTGAGTTTGTTTTATTTGAACATGATTTTTTTTATTAGGGACCAGAAGGAAAACAAGGACCACCAGGCAAACGTGGACGTCAAGGAAAGAAGGTAAGGCATGATTCAAGACCTCATGACCGATATTTCAGCTCCTAGAACTTCTGGTTGGATCTAGCACTGCACCTTGTGCTACTCCAGTTAGAAAAGTGGTAGTTAAGCGGTCAAGAACACAATGAAACCACCTGTGAGCACCAACAAGCCTGAGGAAGTAGTTTTTGGACATTGACAGGAGATAGCACAGTGCACTTGTAGGAGACACGGTGCTGTTACCTCACTCCCAAACCATGGTTGTGTTAATGTGTATCAGGGTGACCAAGGTCCAGCGGGGCAGCCGGGAGAGATGGGGTCTAGTGGTGAAACTGGACAGGAAGGAGAACGAGGGCTGAAAGGAGCTCGAGGAACAAGAGGACCAGCGGTTAGTTCCTGAATTATTACATCAGTTCCTTCTTTATTTCACTTTTTTGCTTCCCTTTTTACATTTCAGCTTCAGGAACAGGGGAATTAGAAGGCAGCTTCCTGTTTGTTTTTGCTGAGGTGGAGTTTATTTGAGTTACACATGTGTGGTGAAGTTTATTCGAGTTACACATGCAGAAATGTATTTGAGTTACACATGTGGGGTGGAGTTTATTTGAGTTACATGAGGGGGTGGAGTTTATTTGAGTTACACATGCAGAAATTTATTTGAGTTACACATGCAGAAATTTATTTGAGTTACACATGTGGGGTGGAGTTTATTTGAGTTACACATGTGGGTGGAGTTTATTTGAGTTACACATGTAGGGTGGAGTTTATTTGTCTCATTACTGAACTATTCTGAATTTGAACTTGAACACATTTTCCTCGCGTGAGTTTTTGTAAAGCTCAGATTCGGTCTTTTCCTCCACTCTGAAACGTTGCCCAAGCAAGAAAAATCTCCGTTAATCCATTTATAACAGATTTCACCTGCTTTCCAGTTTCAGGTCAGTGACTTAAACACAACAGATCTGAGGTCCATTAGGATTTTAGTTCCTCTGAAAGTTGTCTTTGGAAACTTTGCCTCAGAAAGCTGCCAAAGAACCTGAGTTTTTACAGACGTTCTGTTTCTCTCGGTTTCATTATGGCGGCGTTTATTTTCCTGCAGCGTGCTTCGACTTTTATCCATTCACTTTCTGACTATTTTTGGTCCAGGAGTTCATCAGTGATGTTTCCTCAGGAATATCGAGTTTCACAGATAATAATGTTAATAATGGGCATTGATTTAGCAATTAATGTTCAGATATAAGCTGTAATAAGAAGATTGTGTTGTTAAAAAAACACTTTCAGAGAAATAGACTTGTCTGAATTCCTTAAAAAACGGTACACTTGATGAAGATCGAAACCAGAGCTCGACATGGCGTCTTGTTGACCTTTAGCTGTCAGAATCCGGCGAGTCTAAACAGTAACAGAGTCTGGACTCGAATCAAAGACTCCTAATGGGGTATTATAAAGTTTTTTTTCTTCTTCCTAAGTAAATCCATTAAGCATTGTTAGCGTGCTGAGCGTTAATCCATTTCTCCTGCACTCCATGAGGAGCTCACTGAGGAGAAGTAGAAGAATGCATGCAGAACCCATTAGAACTTCTTCCACATCTTGGAGAATATGAAAATACGATATTTTTTTCAGCTCGTTTCAGCAGGAATGTGTTTTGATTAGATATAAGGAGAAGTTAGATGGTATCAGGATTTTAGACACAATCTCATCTTTCAGTCATGTGTGTGTGTGTGTGTGTGTGTGTGTGTGTGTTTCATCAGGGTCAACCTGGAGTTATGGGACCACAGGGGGAACCAGGAATGGAAGGGTACACAGTGAGTTACTTTTGCTTTCATTGAAAACAAACACAGGGTTAAACTCTAAAGCGCCCCAGGGAGCCGTCACACGGCACGACCAGGCAGATTCATAAAACAGAAACCTGCACAAAAATTCTCCTCAATTATTTATACCAAACACACCAGAGTCCACACACTCTGAAATAACCTGTAGATTCTCCCCAGATCCATTGTGGCTTCCAAAACTATGAGCTTTCAAGGATTTTTCTCACGTTTTAGATTCTACCGGATTCCAGAAAATTCCATCTCTGTTCCACCTCCAACGAATATTATGACCCTTCAGTGGTCTTCCAGCAACTGTTTCTACAACAAACGTCATTTAGATACCATCAGCTATGAACCAGCTGCACTTAGTGATCGTCTGGATGTATAATGAGGTTCTAATGGTCCCTAATGGTGTCCAGTAGACACTACCATGTGGTCTATAAGTTACAGGAGTTCTAAATGGTATAGAGAGATAACATCAGCAGAAAGCAGAGAAAGCAGGATTACACTATTACAGCTTCCATTAAAACCACTACCCTTCACAATATAACCATTAAAACCACTACACATCCCAAAATAACCAATAAAACAACTACACTTTCCATTATAACCATTAAAACCAGTACCCTTTTTATTATAACCATTTAAACACTACATTTCCCAATATAACCATTACAACCAGTACCCTTTTTATTATAACCATTAAAGCCACTACATTTCCCAATATAACCATTAAAACCACCACACACCCAATTATAACCATTTAAACCACTGATCTTTCCATTATAACCATTAAAACCACTACACTTCCCATTATGACCATTAAAACCATGACAGTTCCCATTATAACCCCAGGTAATGCTCTGTATCTCTTCATCTAAACTGAAATGATGGTTAAGATAAAGGTACACTACATGGGCAAAAGTTTGTGCACCTCTGACGAATCCACCAACCCATATATCCTTGATCTCAGATGAGCTTCTCCCTGTGTTCTGCTCCACTCTTCTGAGAGGGCTTACCACTGGAGCTTTGGGTGTGGTGTTGGGATTAGTGTTCATTCATCATCAAAAAGAACTTCAGTGAGCTCAGCCAGTGATGTTGGTGGAGGTGAGAAGGCATCAGTTCCAGATCGCAGAGGTGTTGAGTGTTTTTGAGGACACTGTTCACAGCCATGTCTTCATGAAGCTTGCTTTTGGAGTGTTTTTCAGTGCAGGGTCACTATGTAGCTGTGGGAGATCAACGCTCATAAAGAACACAGACATTCCAAGATCAGGCCTTGGATGATTCTGAACATGCAGTTCCTCTGAGCTCTTGCAGTCTGTAAGATTGACGTGTTCCTCAACTGGTTTAAATTGAACAGAAATGCTTTGGATGGCTCGAGTGGGCAGGAATGCTTTTGATTGGTGAAAACATTCCTCCAAAGTCTGCTGTTCACTTTCTCCATGCTGAGAAACAGGTGAATGTGATTAAAGAACGAGATGCAACGAGTGAGGGTTGGAGAGCGACTTCAACAGCACGTTGCAAACTGGTTTATCAAGCAGATTAATGCAGATTAGGATTTCGTTCAGATTTTTTATCCATTTACTGTTACATTTCATGTCGGGTTCTCAGCTACAAACCGCCGTTCCCTCAATACACACAAGCGCTTGCTCTGATAAAAGCCAAGTGAAGATCTGTTGGAGAATTCCAAATAATTTTCCTGAAGCAACTTCACTTCCTTGTTGGTGCTTCATACTGAGAGTAGGATTGGAACAGTCAGATCTTTGTGTGTGTGTGAATCAGACTGCAGTTTCAGGGACTTTATATAAGATTAGCCTGCATGTTTTCGCTAGCAGACGCAACAATTTACAATCTCTGTCTTTTCTTTTTTTCTCCGACTTTAGGGTCATGTTGGAAAGCCCGGTCCACCTGGACCCCCAGGACCTAAAGGTGAAAAGGTAATTAGCATTATTGCCATTGTATAGAGATCAGCAGGTGTTATATCTCTTTTGGTTGTTGTATGGTTTTGTGACCGGTATATATATATATATATATATATATATATATATATATATATATATATATATATATATATATGTGTGTGTGTGTGTGTGTGTGTGTGTGTGTGTGTGTGTGTGTGTGTGTGTGTGTGTGTGTGTGTTCTATTAGGGTTATCCAGGAGAGGACAGCAAGACTCCAGGACCTCCGGGGCCCTTAGGTGAACCAGTAGGTCTAGATCTCCTTACACCTCCTCTTTCATCACACACCACCACTTCCTGTTTACACACACACACACACACACACACACATCAAAAGTGCGTTTGTAAACCAAATACAGTGGAACCCGGTTATGTCGATGTCCTAGGGGGTCGCCAAAAAGCGTCGAGATAACCGATGATGGAGATAAACGAAAATCAAAATGGCGGCAGTATATTAACGTGCTTGAAATTTCTTTATGTACATGATGTGCGTTAATAAATGAGAATGTGCATGCACGTGTTTTTGGAGTTTTTTTTCACACAACAGCGTTGCCGTGATTTGTTTGATAAAGGCATGCTATAAAAATACATACAGTACATGTTTATCTGTCAGGAATCCACCTGCCACGCCCCCTTCGGCCCCCTTCAGCGTGTCAGGTGCTTTCTCTGCCGCTTTCTCTGAAGCTCCCGGCTTCAATTGCGCACATATGATGCTCGTTTATCATCATCACCAGCTCCTATTTAAACTTCCACACTCTCACTGTCCGTTATTGTTGGTATATGTTGGTTCACGGCGGTCGTTGTTATCGCTCATGCGTATCCCGGTACGTGCCTTCCCACCGGCACTCTCTCAACGGCTGCTCTTTTCTTCCCAAAGCGCACCGCGGATTCCGCGGATTCCACCACTTCTACGAGTTCTTCTGCGGCTGCACCGAGATAACTGACGTTAAATGGCAAATTTTTCCCCCCTTGTGCTCAAGATATCAGGGTTCAGCGACATAAAAGAATCGACATAACCGATAAAAAATGCTTAGACAAAGCGAGAATTTGGCGGTTCCACTTCAAAAACGTCGACTTAATAGGGTTGTTGAGGTAACCGAGGGCGAGATAACCGGGTTCCACTGTATAATCTATAAATTGGATTCTAATACAATCTATTACAATAATTGATTTAATAATTTATTATGGAATTTGTGTGTGTGTGTGTGTGTGTGTGTGTGTGTGTGCTTGCTTGGACAGGGTTCTCTAGGTGAGAAAGGTGATCGAGGCGCCCCAGGAGATAACGGATATCAGGTTTGTTTCTGGATCAGTTTAATAATTTAAAACAAATAGTTTTTCAATGCAGTTAATTGCACAGAGAGAGAAAGAGGAAGAGAGTGTGTGTGTGTGTGTGTGTGTGTGTGTGTGTGTGTGTAACGATGGTAATGTGTGTTTCAGGGTCATGTTGGGGTCCCAGGTGCACGAGGGTCAGTGGGACAGCAGGGGGCGCCGGTGAGTACATGAGTTCGATCTGTTAATCTTTATAAAAATCAAATATTGAATTGTATTTGTCACATACACATTCACAGAGTACGACATGCTTTTTACGACTGTGCAACATGTAAGTAGGAAGTTAATGTATATATTCATTACATCACTATACACACACACACACACACACACACACACACACACCGATCAGGCATAAGTGCCACCGGCCTAATTTTGTGTTGGTCCCCTTTTGCTGCTAAAAAGGTTTTGACCCATCAAACATTAACAACATGAACTTCTTCAGCAACTGAGCTACAGGAACCAAAAAGACCAGCTTTCACTCCTCACGTGCATCAATGAGCCTCAGCCCCCCATGACCCTGTCACCGGTTCACCACTGTTCTGTATAATAATACAGTTATAAGTGATGTTCACTAAAATCGAGGCTGAGATGAGATGAGATGAGATGAGATGAGATGAGATGAGATGAGATAAAATGAGGAGGAGGATTATTTTTTGGATTATTGGTTTGTCATTAAAGGTGTAAATATTTATGTTTTGCTTTTTTAGGGATTATCAGGACCCCCTGGAAAAACTGGACCCAAAGGAGACACAGGAACTCAGGTGTGTGTAATTA
>NC_060899.1:16156953-16204453 GCF_014805685.1 Silurus meridionalis
ACAGACAGACAGACAGACAGACAGACAGATGGTTAAATGGCCGATCTGACCGTGTCGTCGTTGTGAATGTTGCAGGTACGTGACGGCCGATGGCATCGCTCGCGATTCCTGCTGCACACTCAGGACCCGACGCTGCTTCCCATCCTGGACGTACAGGGTTTCCAAGCCCAGAGCACAGGGCCTGAGCAGCGCCACCTGGAGGTCGGACACGTCTGCTTCCTGTGAGCCACTTCCTTTTCCTCCTCCTCCTCTTCTCACCTGTGAAACAACTGAAGGACACGTTTCAAGATGGCCTCCCGCCAAGCCGGGTCGCCGAAGAGCCTGCTGCCGCACCGTCGTAGCTTCCCATGGGTCCTAAAGCCTGACTCATACAGGGAAAATAATTCCCTGTTCAAATTTACGGAGAACACGAGGTGGAACGTAGCGGCTCGTTCCCGTCCAGTACCAGGGTTTATTACTTAGAACATGGTGCTGGAGTTAACCGAGTCCACAGGCTGGGTTTGGAAGTTTGGAGTTAAAAGCAAGATACTCAAACGTGCTGATTTTTGGAGATTTTAAAACAATAATCTAATCCAGAATAAATCGAATAAACTAGAGGAAATTTCCAAAAAAAAGCCAAGTTGTGGTATGAAAGATCTGAATCAAGTGCAGAAACAAAGATCCGGTTTCACCAAAAACCAGTGTTTCCTCTGTGAAGAACTTCTGAAACACTAATTCAGGATCAGGTGCTGATAATCAAAACACAGTGTTACGTGACGGACTGTTAATAAAAAAGGGCACATTTTATTGTATTTATGTCATAAATATGCAGCAAATCCAGTGATATGAGTGAATTTAGGTCAAACAAGGTAGCTAAAGCTAGCTAACTAGCTAATATTAGCTATTAGCTATCGATGAGAGTTTCCCGCTCAGCTTACACTCCATAAAACCGTTCCTAAATAGTGATCAAAACGTGTGATTCCCATCCTGAGAGAAATGATCAGCGGCTACTGATTAGCGGTTTAGCCGGTTTTGTCCAGACCTGAGTGTTAGCATGAACGCTTGTGAATATCGAGGTGAAAACAATCCTATCATTCGCTTGGCAGCAACACTACTGTGGTGTTTGTGTTTAATATCAGCACACAGGAACACACACTTGGTACCTCCATCAGAACAATCCATAGATCAGAAATCCTAAAACTCACTTCCTGCATTAACTTTCATTCACTTTCAATCCAGTCCATTAGAAATGCTAGTGTATACGATGCTAATATATTCTGTCCCCTCAGATTATTACTACAGTTGCATTAAAAGATCAGAAGCATGCTGGGCGTGCACGGTGCATCTTTTTGTTCTGACAATCGAAAAAAAAAAAAAAAACAGCTAGCATCTCCTAACATTCCGCCATCCTGCAAATCAAGTGCGTTAGTTAGTTTTAGATGTGAGATTATTCTCTAGGGTTGAGGCTAGGCTTTAAGAGCTAAATTAGTGTTTATTAGGAAGACAAAGTCATAAAAACTCTAGAAATACTGAGAAATACAGTCGCTAAGCAAAATATCGCTAATTTCCGCGGATAACGTGATTGTGTTATTTGGACGACACCAAATTCGAGACGAACTCATCACTGACCTTTTCCCAAATGTATTCGTTCCAAGGAATAATAAGCAGGTTAATATGTAGCTACAAATTATTTTCTGGACCTTTTAGCGAATGCAATCGACAGCGTACATATTTTTATTTCAAGTCCTGCTTTCATGTGCGCCCTCTGGTGGCTTGGAGGTTAAATACAGTATACGCTTGTTAGTTTTTCTTGACGGAATACATTTAATCTCACTAGCATTATGATACGCACGGGACACGCTAATGACATGCTAACACCCAGCGAAAAGTGTGTTGTGTTGCATCAGGAGCGGATTGGGATTGAAAGAGCAGGATAGCGGTAATGCGGCACTTACCTGGTGCTACGAGTGCAATATGGATGGATGGGTAGATGGATAGACAGATGGATGGATGGATGGCCGGACCGTGAGAGATGGAGAATCACACTCTTGTGTACAAACTGAACCGAAGCCTAGTCAGGTGGCACCTACCTCCTTCCCGCATCGCCTTCCAAGATGGCCACCCACGAGGCCTCGGCGCTCGCCGTACGTCCCGGCTGCATCAAGACCCTTAAAGAGTACTTTATTTGAAATATATAATTTATATAAAAATGTTTGATGTGATGTGTTTTATAGGCTTTTATTTACTTTTTTTTATAAAGGAAGGTCACCCTTACAGAAAAGTTGTCCTGCGTCTCATGAAGCAAAGAGTTTCAGCGTTATTTAGATATACTGTAGATATTATACAATGTGTGTGTGTGTGTGTGTGTGTGTGTAACCTGCTTATATGAAGGGCATGGGACTTCTCTGTAAGGGTTCCATATGCCTTCTCCATGGTGCTGCGCTCGACACAGCTCGTTAACCCGTCACGTTGCCGGTGTATATTTTACGATATAATGTTGATTTATTTATGTTTTATTTTCTTCATAAAATTGCTGTATGCCAGTAAATGATCATATCGTTTGTCTGAGATCTGGCAAAGTAAACATTTACGCAAATGATTATTTATATCAAATTTGAGTTTGTCCACACACACACACAGACACACACACACACACACACACAGAGGTGGTTCAGTGCTTGGTGCTGTATTGTATTGTATTGTATTGTATTGTCACATTCTGGCAGCTAAAACCGGCCAGATTCACAACTATATCACATGTTTAACTTATATTAGCTCCCATTAACTGACCTTTCACCCTGTAAAAGCAAATGTAAATAGTAGATACGTCTGATATCAAATAAACTGGTTTAATCCCAAAGTGTTTCTGTTTCACAGCGAATCAGTTCACTGAAGTCAAGAAGCTTTTACTGTCATTTTACCCAAATAAAGATACGATAAAGACGCAGTACACAGTGAAATAAAACAACGTTACTCTACAACCCTGGTGCTACACACACAACACAGAGTTACACACACACACACACACAACACAGAGCTACACACACACAGAACACAGTTACACACACAACACAGAGCTACATACAGAACACAGAGCTACACACACAACACAGAGCTACACACACAACACAGAGTTACACACACACACACACACAACACAGAGCTACACACACAGAACACAGTTACACACACAACACAGAGCTACATACAGAACACAGAGCTACATACAACACAGAGATACACACACACACAACACAGAGCTACACACAGAACACAGTTACACACACAACACAGAGCTACATACAGAACAGAGCTACATACACAACACAGAGTTACACACACAACACAGAGCTACACACACAACAGAGCTACACACAGAACACAGAGTTACACACACAACACAGAGTTACACACACACACACACACAACACAGCTGTTACACACACAACACAGTTACATACAGAACACAGAGCTACATACACAACACAGAGATACACACACACAACACAGAGCTACACACAGAACACAGTTACACACACAACACAGAGCTACATACAGAACAGAGCTACATACACAACACAGAGTTACACACAACACAGAGCTACACACACAACACAGAGCTACATACAGAACACAGAGTTACACACACACACAGAGTTACACACACACACACACACACACACACAACACAGAGTTACACACACAACACAGTTACATACAGAACACAGAGCTACATACACAACACAGAGTTACACACACAACACAGAGGTACACACAGAACACAGAGCTACATACAGAACACAGAGCTACATATACAACACAAAGCTACACACACAACAGAGTTACACACAACACAGCTACATACACAACACAGAGCTACACACAGAACACAGAGCTACACAGTCATGAGTCAGTAAAGTGAACAGCAGTGGGCTGAGCACACAGCCTTGAGGAGCTCCAGTGCTCAGTGTGGTGGTGCTGGAGATGCTGTTCCGAATCCGGACTGACTGAGGTCTCTGAGTTCATGATCCAGTTGCAAAGGGAGATGTTCAGGCTCAGCTTCTCAATCAGATGCTGAGGGATGATTGTGTTAAATGCTGAACTGAATTTTATGAACAGCATTCGTATGTAAGTGTCCTTATTGTCATGGAGGGTCGTGGCGATGGCATCGTCCATGGAACAGTTTGGACGATATGTCTGTGTCTTGATGTGTCCCACGACTAGCCTCTTGAAGCACTTGATCACGATGGGTGCGAGTGTGAGGGACGATCGTTATTGAGAAAAATGATAATAGGAACATTAAAGCCATAATAAATAGTACTTTGGATACTAAAGTCCATTTGAAGGCAAATACTTCTGTACTTTTAAAAAATTTTCTACTTTTTTAACTTAAATGTTTAAGGGGAGAATTTGTACTTTTACTGGAGTCATATTTTACAGAGTGAATCTTTATTTCTACTAAACTACATGCTTGTGCACTTCGTCCACCACTGGTGATCATTCGGTTTATTGGGGTGCTTTGCGACAGCAGCACGACACGTGACGTAAAGTGTGGCTGCGAGTTGAAACACGGCAGCGGACGGTGCACGTGTGTAGGAAGTGCTTTGGACTTTAGTGGATTCCAGCAGATGAGATCATGTGCGACGCGACGGCGCTTTCACCGAACGACACCAGCACCGGCACCAGCACCGGCGCGTCCCAGGACGAGCGCAGAGGCAGGAAGCGGAAAATATCGCTGAGCAGGTAAAAGGGGAACAGCTGCAGGCAGGTTTAATCACACGGTTCCCGGAAGAATCGAGCTTCTTCTCTTTACAATGCGATTAATCCTGTGAGCTGAAGGGAAATTAATCTCATGTAAGTGTGTGCTATTGAAACAGATTGAAATAAAAAAGATAGAAAATCACTTTAAGCCTTAGAACCGTTAATTGATGCGCTTCTGCTGCTACGGAGACCTGAGTGACGTTTCTACTGTCCAATCAGTGACGCGCTTGTGCGATGTAGTAGCCAATCCCTGTACATGAGGCGGGACTAATATACATATGAATGGAGTGTGTGTGCGCGTGTGTGTGAGAGAGAAATATTGTGTGTGTGTGTGTGTGTGTGTGTGTGTGTGTGTGTGTGAGATCCCATTCATTAATGTAAATTCTTGGTAAGTTTCCATCTTGAAATATTTCCCAAATATTCCAGATGAAGTTCCTTTTAAAACCCTACATGTGAGAAATAAACACATCTGTCTGCTCGATCTCATAGTGACACTGGTGACCTGTTACATCTTACAGTTTTAATAAAAGTCATAATAGTAATAGCAGTAGCTGATGGAGCAGTAGCTGATGGAGCAGTAGATGGTGGAGCAGTAGATGGTGGAGCAGTAGATGGTGGAGCAGTAGATGGTAGAGCTTTAGATGGTAGAGCTTTAGATGGTGGAGTAGTATCTGATGGAGCAGCAGATGATATAGCAGCAGATGATGGAGCAGTAGATGATAGAGCTTTAGTCAAGTTTATTTGTATAGCGCTTTTCACAACAGACATCGTCTCAAAGCAGCTTTACACAAATCAACAGTGATGGTGAATGGTGTGTATTTATCCCTGATGAGCAGCCGTGGCGACTGTGGCAAGGAAAAACTCCCTTAGATGTTATGAGGAAGAAACCTTGAGAGGAACCAGACTCAAAAAGGGAACCCATCCTCATTTGGGTGACATCAAGAGTTTGATCATAAATCTTTCAACAATACAGAACACTGGAGAGTGAGAACTAACATGATTACTGGAGTATAAGATTATAAGTAATGTTCTTTCTGCAGTCTTAAACAGTCTATATGGTTAGTAGCTCCGAGTTTTATAAGCTCAGCATTTGTGATCACCACAGATCCAGCATCAGCTTCTCCATGCCAGAGCCTTTAAACACTCCAGGAGGTCCAATGTCAAAACTCCACACATGTAGCGGGATCCAAATGGCACTGGTACGTCTCTAGATGGTTCAGGATGTTTGTGAGTTCGGCATCTACTTCTTTAAAGGTCCGTAATCATCACGAGGTGGGAGGTGACTGGAGCTGGAGCAACCTCAGGATGCCTCGGGATGGGGAGAGAAAGAGAAGCAGTGGAGAGGAATTAGCGTAGCTGCTGTTCATGATATTAACAGCACAAGTTGATAATGTGCATGTGATCAGATGTTCTGGAGCACAAGGTTATGATGTGATGTGTGTTATGTGTAGGCTTTGCTAAAAGATATGTTTTAATCTACACTTAAATTGGGTGAGTGTGTCTGAGCCCCGAACACCGTCAGGAAGACTATTCCAGAGTTTAGGAGCTAAATGTGAAAATGCTCTACCACCTTTAGTGGACTTTGCTATTCTAGGAACTACTAGAAGCCCAGAGTTTTGAGATCTCAGGGGCGTGGCGGATTGTAGCGTGTTAAAAGACTGGATAGATACATGGAGCCAAACCATTTAGTGCTTTATAAGTGAGAAGTAATAGTTTGTAGTCTATTCGAAACTTAACAGGAAGCCAATGTAGGGACGATAAGATCGGGGTTATGTGATCATATTTTTTTGACCTTGTAAGAACTCTGGCTGCTGCATTCTGGACTAACTGAAGCTTGTTTATTAATGATGCAGGACATCCACCTAGTAACGCATTACAGTAGTCTATTCTGGAGGTCATAAACGCATGGACGAGCTTCTCTGCATCGGATATAGACAACATATTTCTTAGCTTAGAAATATTTCTAAGGTGAAAGAAGGCTGTTTTGTAACCTGATTGATGTGATTTTTGAAAGACAAGTCGCTGTCTAAAATAACACCCAGGTCTTTTACCGTTGAACTAGTGGTTACAGAACATCCGTCTAAATGCAGGTTGAGATGCTGGAGCGTTTGTATACTAGTTTTTGGGCGATGAGCAAAATCTCAGTCTTATCAGAATTTAAAAGTAGAAAGTTATGGGTCATCCAATCTCTTAGTTCCTTAACACACTCAGTCATCCGGGTTAATTGAGCTGTATCGCCTGGTTTAGATGAAATATATAGCTGAGTATCATCAGCATAACAATGGAAGCTAATTCCATGCCTTCTAATAATATTTCCTAACGGAAGCATGTATATTGTGAAGAGCAGGGGTCCTAGAACTGAACCTTGCGGCACGCCATAATTTACTTGCATTAGCCTGGATAGCTCTCCATTTAAATCTACGAAATGGTAACGATCGGACAGGTAGGATTTAAACCAGCTTAATGCCTGTCCCTGAATGCCGATGTAATTTTGTAAGCGATCTAGGAGGCTTTAGATGGTGGAGTAGTATCTGATGGAGCAGTAGATGATAGAGCTTTAAATGGTTGAGTAGTATCTGATGGAGCAGCAGATGATATAGCAGCAGATGATAGAGCTTTAGATGGTGGAGTAGTATCTGATGGAGCAGTAGATGATAGAGCTTTAGATGGTGGAGTAGTATCTTATGGAGCAGCAGATGATGGAGCAGCAGATGATGGAGCAGTAGCTGATGGAGCAGTAGCTGATGGAGCAGTAGCTGGTGGAGTATTATCTCATGGAGCTGCAGATGATGGAGCAGTAGCTGATGGAGCAGTAGATGGTGGAGCAGTAGATGATGGAGCAAAAGATGATGGAGCAGTAGCTGGTGGAGAAGTATCTCATGGAGCAGCGGATGATGGAGCAGTAGCTGGTGGAGCAGTAGATGATGGAGTAGTATCTGATAAAGCAATAGCTGGTGGAGCAGTAGATGATGGAGCAGTAACTGATGGAGCAGTACTCTTTAATCCCCCACAGATCTAGCCGTCCGTCACTGATCTCATGCTTTCTTACTTCACAGCTGTGATGTGTGTGAAGCTGAGGAAGCCAAGTACCGCTGTCCCAACTGCCTGAAGTGCTCCTGCAGGTCAGAGAACTCTGTGTAGACCCATGTAAAAGTGGTGGTGAAGGTGTGTTTGGTGTGTACTGAATTGTCCCTGTGTGCTTGCCGTAGTCTGTCGTGTGTGAAGCAGCACAAGCTCCGGTCAGAGTGCAGCGGAGTTCGGGATCGAACCGCCTTCGTTCCTCTGGATCACTTCAGCGACCTTCACCTGCTCAACGGTGACTACACCTTCACACACACGCTGGACTTCTACACAAACATCTGGAGTGAACTCTGTACATAAAAATCTGGAGTGAACGCTATACAAAAAAACATCTGGAGTGAACTCAATACATAAACATCTGGAGTGAACTCTATAACCAAAAAAACATCTGGAGTGAACTCTACACAAAACATCTGGAGTGAACTCTATAACCAAAAAAACATCTGGAGTGAACCCTATATAAAAAAACATCTTTAGTTAACTCTACATACACCTTCTTGAGTAAACTATACATTAACATCTGGAGTGAACTCTAAATAAAGATCTGGAGTGAAACCTATACATAAAACATCTGGAG
The DNA here is from genome assembly GCF_014805685.1 of Silurus meridionalis. Classification (NCBI taxonomy): domain Eukaryota; kingdom Metazoa; phylum Chordata; class Actinopteri; order Siluriformes; family Siluridae; genus Silurus; species Silurus meridionalis. The sequence continues at coordinate 16,165,352 of NC_060899.1, forward strand.
TAAACTATACATAAACATTCTTGAGTAAATTCTATACATTAACATCTGGCGTGAACTCTCAATAAAGTTCTTTAGTAAACTCTATACATAACATCTGGAGTGAACCCTATACATAAAACATCGAGTAAACTATAAATTAACATCTGGTGTGAACTCAATACATTTACATCTGGGGTGAACATTATACATAAACATCTGGAATAAATTATATACACGAACATCTGGTGTGAATACTATATATAAACATTTGGAGTAAATTATATACTTAAACATCTGGAGTAGGTGATGAAGCAGTACATAGAGTAGGTAATGGAGCGGGATGTTGAGTAGGTGATGGAGCAGGAGATGACGGAGAAGGTGATGAGCAGGAGATGATAAAGAAGGTGATGAGCAGGAGATGATGGAGAAGGTGATGAAGCAGTAGTAACAGGGTGGTGTGTGTAGATTACAGGTTCCTGGAGGAGACTGGACGCGTTGCTGACAAACCCAACAGAGACACCCTGCTACACACTCGCTCACGCCACAGCTACTGTGTAAGACAGCGTCCTGTGTGTGTGTGTGTGTGTGTGTGTGTGTGTGTGTGTGTGTATTGATTGATAGTGTACTGTGTGTATCTATCGAGTGTGTGTGTGTGTGTGTGTGTGTGTTGATTGTGTTAGTGTACTGTGTGTGTGTGTTGATTGATTCTGTTAGTGTAGTGTGTGTGTGTGTGTGTGTGTGTGTTGATTGATTCTATTAGTGTAGTGTGTGTGTGTGTGTCTGTGTGTGTATGTGTGTGTGTCTGTATTGATAGTGTACTGTGTGTATCTATCGAGTGTGTGTGTGTGTGTGTGTGTGTGTGTGATTGTGTTAGTGTACTGTGTGTGTGTGTGTGTGTGTGTGTGTGTTGATTGATTCTGTTAGTGTACTGTGTGTGTGTGTTTGTGTTTATTGATTGTGTTAGTGTACTGTGTGTGTGTGTATTGATTGATAGTGTACTGTGTGTGTATCTATCGATTGTGTGTGTGTGTGTTTATTGATTGTGTTAGTGTACTGTGTGTGTGTGTGTGTGTGTGTGTGTGTGTGTGTGTGTGTGATTGTGTTAGTGTACTCTGTGTGTTGTTGTGTGTGTGTGTGTGTGTGTGTGTATTGATTGATAGTGTACTGTGTGTATCTATCGATTGTGTGTGTTTATTGATTGTGTTAGTGTACTGTGTGTGTGTGTGTGTGTGTGTGTGTGTGTTTATTGATTGTGTTAGTGTACTCTGTGTGTTGGTGTGTGTGTGTGTATTGATAGTGTACTGTGTGTATCTATCGAGTGTGTGTGTGTGTGTGTGTTTATTGATTGTGTTATTGTACTGTGAGTGTGTGTGTGTGTGTTGTGTGTGTGTGTGTGTGTGTGTGTGTGTGTATTATATAGCGTATCTCTGCCCCTTTGTTGTCCAGGCGATGCTGCTGCTGAGGAACGCGAAGGCGGCGAAGGTGAATCTGAAGATCCTGCCGAAGTCGTTCAGTCGGCGGCGAGAAAACACGTCCATCTACAACAAAATGTGAGCCTCAGCAATGTTCACTAATTTACCGGAACGTCTTTAACGTACGCTGCTGAACATCACACGAGAGAACGGAAGCGTTGTGTGACAGAACAGGAGGACAGATGTGGAGTAAAGCAGATGTTGAAGTGAATCAGTTGAGGTTCAGTTGTCCCACACTGTTTATTCAGGACGTTCCTCAGGATGTTCCTCACACTCAAGATGAAGTAATTTTTATAAACCTTGGCTTTGACCTGAAACGAGTGAAACAGGTTCTGGGTGATGAGCCACTTTCCGGAATCACTGCGAGTCATCTCATGGTGCTTCACTTTACTGTAATGCATCGTCATCCTGGAGATCCACAGATATGGTTTTTGTCTTGAATGTTTAAAGAGAGCGACATCATAAGATAGAGAGAGAGAAAGAAAGGTTCAGGGATGGATCACATGGTGGCGCTCTTGTGTAGAAGCTGGAGGAGCTCAGAGCTCTGAATCTCACACTCCAGCTTCTACACACATGGAGGAACCACATCAGCTGACTGCTTTCAGAGCCCTTACTCTTGACAGGGTCCACAACTGGATGGGAGAAGCTCCTAAATCCAAACTCCTCTTAGCGTGAGAAGTTCACAGAAGGTTCTTCAGTTTAGAGTTGATCAGTTTAACGTCCTGATGATGCCTGCAGCACACAACTGGGGTGTGAGATCTTCCCAAAATCATACATTTATGTTGAATTGATGTGGATAGTTTTTACAAGTTCTATGATTCTAGAGATCAGAATTCTGGAATTCCAGAATGTTGAGTTGGAGAGATTTTTCCTGGTCATAGGGTCATAGGTCATCTCCTCGTGCTGGAATAACAGACTGCAAAAGCAGTATTGAGCTGTACAGAGGTAGAACATGAGTTTCAGGAATGTTGAGTTAGGAAAATATTAGAACATCTGAGTCTGGAATTCCAGAACATTGTTGCATTCAGGGTTTACGACTTTAGAACATACATCTCTCCAACACCTGGAAAAATGCATAGGATACTGATTTCTGGAAAATCGAAGGGTGTCGAATTCCTTGAATTCCAGAAGGATATTAAATTGTACACTGTGGGAATGCCAAATTCCTGAATTCCAGAACCTTTTTATGTCAAACAATGTCAGAGTGAAAACGTTTGGAATTTCGAGTTGTACAGTCTTAGAACATGCGTTTCAGGAACGTTGGCAAATTATCGAATATCAAATTTTGGAATTCCGTCTGGTTGTGAAACTGTGTTGGAATATCAGTGTTTGGAGATTGAAGATGTGGAATGGCGATTTCAACGTTAGAGTTCTGGAAGGTTCTGGATTCCGTATGACTTTGACTGGAAGTCTTTAGTCAGCGTGACCTGAGAAATGGAAAACACTCCGCACCTCATCAAACAAGTGCAACAGCGCATTAAACACAAAGACTGCATTCATGTCTGAAAGTGTGAGTCTCGACTGTGTGTGTGTGTGTGTGTGTGTGTGTGTGTGTGTGTGTGTGTGTGTGTGTGTGTGTGTGTGTTAGCATGTGTGTGTTAAAGTTGTTATGGAACGCAGACAGACCCACAGATGCTCAGCAGGGAGTGATGCACAGCTGGAGACACACCAGTGATGTCACACACACACACACACACACACACACACACACACACACACACTTGGTCCTGAACATCTTGCACCTAATAACTTTTTCACACACATGGGGTTCGCTGTAAAAGTTCCATCAGTGGAGCTGGACGAGGTTCTGAGCGAATGTGATTCCGATGCACAATGGCGGGAATGTTGATCACATGGTTCCATGGATCAGACCGAAGGGGTTCCGATGACACATCCGTCCCCTAATTTGTCTTTATAGAGGGTTAGAAAGCAGCTGGTTTGACTTTGAGATGTTAGCAGCGAGCAGGAAGGTGAGGAGTCTGGAAAAGTGTCTTTAATCCAATCCAAGCACAGAGCTGTGAAAGTCTAATCCAATCCAACTTCAGTGAGCAGTCATTAGCAGGAATTCTGCAGCATCGCATGGCGGGAACAGTGACGGAGCTTAAACACGAACACACCAGCTGGTCTCCCGACCCCAGCGCAACCTTCTGCTCTCAACGTTTGCGGCGTCCTTCTTGACTTCCTCTTTCATCTGGTCGTTGACTTTCAGTAGTTTTTGCTTTCAGCTTTGATAACACTGTCCCCTTGACTTTTCAGTTTTCCCTTCTTTTGGAAAGGAAACAGGAAGTGGTAGCTCAGTGGATAAAATGCTGGACAACTTATTAGAAGGTCACAGGTTTAAATCCAAGCACCACCAAACTGCCACTGCTGGGCCCTTGAGCAAGGCCCTCGTCCCTCAGGTGCTCAGCTGTATAACTGAGTTAACTGTCGCTCTGGAGAAGGTATCTGTTGAATGTCGTAACTATTTCAGTATCAACATCCTGTCACCATGTGCACGTCCTCCTCTACACCTTCCATCGTCTGCTAGACTTTGGTACAACAGTCTTGAACATTGTCCTTCCTCTAGACACAACTCTACAACTTTCTGTTTTGCCTTCGCATGTCTGTTTCCCACTTTTGTCGCATCTCGACATGTGTTACTTCACCGATCTGGATTTGTGTTCCATCACTCTTCTCCTCTTGCGCTCCAACTTGGCTCGTGCCTTGCTGCATCAATGTTCCCCATTTTGTTGCAACTTTTCTCTCGAATTGTGATACAACTCTTTGGAGTTGAGGTGCAGCTCTTTTCTGGAGTTGAGGTGCAGCTCTTTTCTGGAGTTGAGGTGCAGCTCTTCTAAAGTCTCGTGATGCGTCGTCATTCTCCGGTTGCAGCTTTACTCTCGACTTTACTGTAGACTTGAGTGTGATTGTGCTTCACTTTTGGCACAACTGTTCTTTCCACTGGTGGTAGACTGTCTGCTTGACTTCGACACAGCTGTGGTTTCGTCCTCCTGAATTGCACTGGTTGATCTTGGTTGGTCTCCTTCTGGTATGACCTCACAACTGTTGGTGGAGCTGTGCTTTTGACTGTGGCAGCTCTGCTTTTTTAGTTGGTACAAACTGCCCTTTTTGCTTTTGGAAACTGTTTTGCAAAAGTTTCACCTGGAGGACAAGGTTTAAGGAACCACCCTGATTTAGGGCTTTTTACAGAAACCCTGCCAGATGTTTCTGAGCAGGCAGAAAAGGGTTAACACTATTATTCTCAATCTTTTGATGTTTTGGTTTTTTAGGGTTCCAAGTTTTGGTTAATCAGCCAGCATCGGGAACACCGGCGTTCCTGATGGACGGCTCACGATGGCATGGAGCCTTGCGATGTGGACAAATCATTGCTGAGACTTTCAGAGAAACCAAAATGAGATTTAAAAAAAAAAAAAACACAAATGCACAGGGACATGTGCTGCTGCGAAAAAACAAACAAAGGCTTTCCAAAAAAATTATAATAATCTCTGTGAAGAAAATGTGGTCCATCATTTTCCTAAGACTTTTCCCTAAAATAGCTCTGGCATGCGGAGAGCAGGAGCACAGATCCACGAGCTTGCTAACAGGCATCACGTCTAATGTTCTTAGCTTACAGTTCTCCTCACGCTGAGCGCTAAATGATCTTTTCAGTAGCGAATCCATGCTGACAATGGAATGAAGCCAAGATCGGGATTAGCTGTATAGCAAACAGGAGAGAGAGAGAGAGAGAGAGAGAGAGAGAGAGAGAGAGAGGAGTAGAGGTGGCTCACAGCAGGCAGCAAGAAGTTTCACAATGTACTGAGTACATTATATAAAAAGCAGATGTGAGCTGCACAGTGGCTGCAGATGCTTCCACGCACAATCTTATCCTCTCTCCCTCCCTCTCTCCCTCTCTCTCTTTCTTTTTCTTTTCCTCCTCATTCCCACTTAATGTTCCTTGTTTGTTTTTTTATGGCCTCTAAAGAATGCTAGCGTCCTGCTTTGTCGCAGAGTTTCCCGTCTCCTCGTCGTGTATTTGGATGTGCACCGTCGCCTCTCACTGCAGTCTCGGGGGATACGGTATCGAGGTCAGCTAGAACCCTGAATAAAGCCATTTTTACGTCCGTGCGCCAAACGTCCTAGCACGAAAACCTTAGCAAGCAGAGCGACGAGATCTTTATATTACCTTTTCCCACCAAGCATCATGAACCCCTTCCAGTTCCTTTCTCTCATCTGAGCTTGTGGACTTCACAGTAAACCCATTCCTCTGGATGAAAGCTAACAAAAGCAGTGTCGTCTCTCTTTTAGTGGGTTGCCAAGTCTTTTGACAAACTGGACCCGGTTTCCAGGTAATTCCAAAGGGGTTCAGTGGAGTTTATGAGGTCAGGGCTCAGAGTTCTTCTATTCCAACCTCGACTAACATGCCTTCATGGAGCTGATTCACATTCATTCCATTTGGCAGAAGACTTTTATACACTGAGCACTTGATGGTTGAGGGGCCTTTGTTCAGGGGCCCAGCTGTGTGGGTTGGTGGAGCTGGGATTTGAACTCGCATCCTTCTTTTCAGAAGTCTACCATCTTAACTGTTGAGCTACATTTATACTGGAACACCGTGTGGGACTCATGGCAGTTATTCCAGTTTCAGACTACAGCAAGCATGAAGAGCAAGCGATCTCTCCTCCCCGGGAGTGGAATCCCACTCATTAGTTATTACACAACTTTTCTCTCGGTTTCTTTCCTAAATCGTTTCGACTCTATGGCGCCCCCTTTTTCCAGTTTGTCATCCAGGAGGCCAGACGAAAATGCAGGGAAATGACACACAGAACAGAGCCGGGCGACTGAAGCTCAGCTGTCATGTCAACAGCTTTAAATCATCTCCCTGCAGTGAGACGTGCAGAAGAACGCGTAGACCTGTTTCATCAGGCCTTTTAGAATCTGTCTGACTTTTTTTGCATTCTTGCCCTGATATTAATGCCTCGATGTTTGTAACTCATGACTCGGTATTTCCGATTCTTCACAAATAAAGTTCTGCTTCAACTTCTAGCAGGAACCTGCTGTGAGTTTCTACCTGGAATATATAATAATTGGTCGTGTCAAATTGAACAGAAAATCATTTTAACGCCACTCATTTTTATTAACGAGCGATTAACGACAAGCGCGTTTCTGTTTGATCAGTTTTATTAAAAATATAAATAAATGAATAAATAAGAGGCAAAATTAAAACCCAACACACGTTTATTCATGAAGTCCTTTTAATTGTCAGATATATAAAATAATAAATTCCACCGAAAGTTTTTTTTAAATAAATTAACATTAGTTTTACTGGTGCACGAGTTTCGAATCAGCACCAGAATCCGCCATGACGCACACATCCGGCGCTTAAAACCGTCCGGGTGGAAACATAGCAAAAGTTCCGTTTGGTATCCTGATGATTTCCGTGGTGGTCATGGTGTCGGCCAGGTTTGATTCTAAAACTTCCTGCTTTCAGTTTTGTGTTACTGTAGAACTGTTTATGAGAAACGGCGGATTGACTGCGACAACGCTCACAAACTGCACATCGATTTAAAGGCAATATGAAGACATCTGTTTTTCATTTTTTTGTTTGGACAGATCAGCTGGTTTTCTTCTCAGTGAAGACATGAACTCTAATATCCACTTCCTGAAAGGAGCCAAAGGTGAAAGTGGAGTGATATTAGAGCGTCCTGTAATCCGGTTCTCCGAAAGCGCTGGAACGCTGGCGCCAGAACGCTGGCGCTGTTTGTGCGTTGTGTAATAAACGTTTCTTGGTGTGCGTTTTGGAAGAGATCGAGGATCATCGTGTCCAGCACTAATACAGTGTGTCTTTTGTGGTCAGTTTGTCCTTCAGCATGTTCACAACATCCACATCTCCAGGACACGCAGACAAACCCACACACAGTCACAGGGGTTGGCTGCAGTTTCAGACACCGAGTTTGTTTTCGTTGGAGGAGTGAAATTACCCAGAGATCATTACATTACAAACGCACTGTTTATTCACCACTTTCTTTTCTTCAGTTTATCTTTTCTCACTAAACCTCACTATACACACGCTACACAAAGTGTGTGATACATCAGCTGGCAGGAAGGAGAGGTGTGGAGAAGGAAGGAGAGGTGTGGAGAAGAAAGGAGAGGTGTGGAGAAGGAAGGAGAGGTGTGGAGAAGAAAGGAGAGGTATGAAGAAGGAGGGAGAGGTGTGTGCTGGATGTTTGTGTGTGTATATTTTGTAAGTGATGATCCATCCAATGTTACCACCTTGGTCCAGGTTTGGAGCAGCCACATGTTCTGGATCTCCATGAAGCTCTTTTATTGCACTTTAGTCCCTATTGTGTCTCCAAAAAGGCTGAAAGTTCGATGTTTTGGAGGCTTTTCCCAAAATCCTAGGATGGTACAAGTTCTTGATTGATATTAAGTTTACATTTACACTTATGGCATCTGACAGACACCTGGTTCCAGACCGAGCTCCATTTAGTTCTTTTAGAGGGTTAAGGGCTCAAAGCACAAGCAGTGGCTCTGAGATTCAAACTCATGACCTTCTGATTTGAAGTGTCTCAACCACTGATTTTCCAGCGTTCCAGGTTACAGAAACCCACCACACATGAGAAGTTTCCATCTGACACATATTTATAATTTGTGTCACAGCTTTGAATCCCACCACCTGCTGCACTGCACACATTAACACAGAAGATCTGGAGGATGCTGGAACGTGAGAACGTCCTCCTGCCTCTCCTGCTCACTTCAGGGTCTGAACACAATCGTACACATTTGATTGGATGAAGAGACGATTGCATCTCGTAGCTTTTGCAGACGTTTCGTTTTTGTACCGTGTGAATTTGTTCCACATAATATTTCATAGCTGTTTTTTAGCACAGGAAACGCACAACTCGCGATCAGTCAAGTGCAAGTAAACACCCGTAAAATGATTCGAACGTGGAATTGACACCCTGGCTCCGCCCACTTTTACCCTGCAGCTGTCTATACTCGTCCTGTCGCAGTTATTGTGTCATTCTGCAGTCGTGGGAGGAAAGTTTTCTTCTGAAGATGAAGGCATGTCGGTTTCTCTGAGTCACAAGTCGGACAGTTATTTTCTCTGGAGTCTTTATCAGGGGTTCAGCAGCTTCCTGTTTGGGGATAAGTCCGTGCTGGAACGAGCGCTTTCACAACTTATCGAGAAAATCTCCTTTTATGGATGTTCCGGGTTGGTTGTGGTGTTGGCGTCAGGCGCAGATCGATCCACCGAAAGTATTTTCCCATCCCTCAGAGGAACGCTGCCGCGGAGTCGGGTTTAGCGACGGCCCGTTTGAAGCTGATGGTTACTTTATAAACGTCTACACCCATCGCATGCCTGACATTCAGCCTTTTATTTCAACCCTGAAAATATGTGAGTGATGGAGCGCTTGTGCGTCCTCACCTGGCCCTCAGACGCCCGCCAGCGTCTCCCCGCCAAACCTCTTTTTCCATTCCAGGAGGAGAGGAGGGGGGGAGAAAACATACTTTCCATTCGAGATGATCACAACAATCCTGTTTCACCTTCACAAGCAGGCTAGCTCCAACACACACACACACACACACACACCTTTCCCCTGGAGTCACAGCCAAGCCTGAACACACACATAAATCCCAGAGGAATGCTGGAATACCTTCACAGGTCCACACTGGGGGAATCCCTGCCCATTCAGCGTTTGATCTGAAAATCTCCTAACTGGTTCCATCGCTGTTCCTGTACACGCCTTTACTTTTATACCTTTATATTACTTTATTTGGTGCATGTTCTTCATAGTCCAAACGCACAGGCGATAAAGCTCCAGGTGTTCGAACATCTCTGCTCCCTCAGCATCTCATATGATTGGACGTAACGTCAGCATTTTATTGGCGCTCCTTTCTGAACATCCCGTTCCACACCAAGTCTCCATTTGCTGTTATACAAGAAGCTCCACTCTTCTGAGAAGATGTTCCACTAGACTTATTGGAGATTGATTCAGGCACACGTGTGTTAGTGAAGTCACATCCTGATGGAGTTGAGGAGGTTCTGCACAGGCGGATTTCTCCTTAGTCTGTTAATCCAGACTTCATTCACGTTCGAACTGTTCTATTCAATTCTTTTTTATTTGTAGAGCATTTGGAAACAACTGAGCAGTTGAGGGTTAAAGATCTTGCTCATGGGCCCAGCGCTGGTATTTTAGTGGTGGTGCAATTTGAACTTACAACCTTCTCCACAAGGAGATGAGGTTTGATGTGTACTGGAAGATGTAGATCGTTCCTACTACCTAACAGACTCGTCTTTTTGAAGATGATGAACTGAGCATTGGAGACTGATGTTGCTAAGCAAAACCTCTACGTAGCAGTTAATTAATTTGGTACAATAATTTATGTCATTGTTAAAAAAAATTCTTTAATATATATTTAAATATTGACCAGGAGTGTAGCTAATGTGAAAATTTGCAAAATTAAAATTATAAGACAATTTGTTTATTTTTTTTTTTATTTCAATAAAATATTATGTATAAGATTTTTTTTTTATTTTATCATATCAGTAATTTTTTATTTTCTAATGTATTTTGTTTGTTATATTATCCAGCCAAATTAAAGGATGGATGGATGGATGGATGGATCAAACGAATAAATGAGTGTAAGGCGTAAATGCTCTGCTATACAGCGATGAAACGAGTCTCTCTTTCTGTCCTCCAGAGAGAAGAAGCTCTACTGGCACCTGAAGCTCATCTTCCCTCAGAGCAATGCTGAATACACAGAGCGGTATCTCTCTCTCTCTCTCTCTCTCTCTCTCGCTCTCTCTCTCGCTCTGTCTCAATCACTCCATCATTTATTATATTAAAAAATATCCTCTGTTACACTTTTGTCTTCTTTCCAGCACTTCAGTCTGATCTACAGACCAGGTCTGATCCACTCTCTCTTTTTTTTTTTTTTCTTCTTCTCTCTCAGGGTTCCAGAAGATCGCGTTCTCGAGAAGATCCTCAGTAACTACATCGACCCGACCGAGTCGGATCCAGTCAAGCGACAGAAGTAAGCGCATTTGACCTGCTGAAAGTTCTCTGTTTGAAGATCGATTGCATGTTGGATGATGATCTGGTGGATCAACAGCAATTCTGCATGAATCGAGTTCATTTGCATATTTGAATCTGATTGGCTGTTGCTTTTTGTGATGCGTTAAAACTCGCCTGTCGCACGTTTAAAACGGTAAAGATCAACAGCTACAATCCTCACTTTAAAAAAAAAAAAGTTTGAGATGAACAGCAGCACACATCTGTGTCATTCCTCCTGTCCACGTGTGTGTCTCCAGTCCATGTTCAGCTCTCCTGCAGAAGCCATTAGCTCCAACAATGTGTTCCAGTCCAGACCGCAAAAAGCTTTCTATTAACGTTCTTTCTCTGAGCTCGTTACGTAACATGGCCCAGGAGCACATACCGTACCTTCACTGAGTTCTCCGAGTCTGAGCCTGTTCCACCTGTCCACCAGGGGTTCTGGCGCACCACAGGAGTGATTCTCAGAGTGATTCATCATCAGAAATACCTGGTGGAGAAGAGCTGGGGACGGAGCGCTAGCGAGGGATGGGATCAAGCCCCGGTAGATGATGCTAAGGCTGAAGGAAGATCGATGTTGAAAGGTCTCGTTCCATGCATGGTGTTCACCAGACTCTCTCTCTCTCTCTCTCTCTCTCTCTCTCATTCCATTTCTTTCCCATTTTGTTATCCACACCATCTCTGCAGCTCCAACCCCAAAACCCCAGACATATCTTGGCGTCTTGTTGCTTGAAATGTTCTCCTGAAGCCACGTGTGTGTCTGTGTTTTTGTTTGCTCTGGCACCGGACCAAAAAAAAAAAAAAACCTTTATCCCGAGCGTATTTTTATCCCTCGTTCTTCGTGCAGGTCTCATCCTGAACGCTCATGCTGCCTTCATCATGCTCATGCGGTTGTATAAACCGTGCTCCCACAGCAGTTATGAGATGTAATTACACGCTTACAACATCAGCTCAGGAACAACCACATCCTCGGAGCGTACAGCAACATCCAGAGTCGAGATCATGTTTGTTTGTTTGTTTGTTTGTTTAATGTTGCAGCTTGAAGACGTACGTTCACACGCCGTCCGATCAGCTGAGCGTCTACATGAAGTCGGAGCAGAGGCTACCAAACTCTCTGAAGTGAGTAACTTCTTACAGACATGAGGAACAATCCAGAAACGTGTAGAGATAAACATGACATCAGTGTGATCTAGAAAACATTTTTATCCGTTTGTTACTTTAATTAAATGGAAAACATGAGCACTACAGAGTCAGGATTTAGCTACGCTCTCCATCATCCTAGTGCATGTTATTTATATACACTATTCAACGCCACCAAAGAAATACATCCAATCATAAATCTAAACTCCACCCCCCAGAATTCCTCGGAATATTGATCCCAGCAAAAAAAAAAACCCTGCAACCTCAGATTGCATTTTTCTTCTAAACTCCAGCTTCTTGCTTAGTAGTTAAGGTTCTGAGTTACTAATCAGAAGGTTAGAGTTTCAAGCCCCAGTATCACCAAGCTGCCACTCTTGGGGCCCCTGAGCACGGCCCTTAACCTTCTGTGTGCTCTGTGTATAATGGCTGACCCTGAAATGTGTTTTCTCCCAGTTCACACTGCAACACGAAAACAGTCCCAGTGGCGACGTAAGGACAAGAAAAATATGCGTTTAAAAAACTTCTTTCTTTCCTTCTTTCTTTCTTTCTTCTCGTATTTCCCAGTAGTAAAGTCCGGGGTTTATTCGGAGCACGTACGGTATTTTAATTAAGTGTTTTTTTTTTTCCCCTCGTTGAGTGACAGCTGTAGCTCCGCCCCTTTTACCCACTGTAATAGTTTATACTTTCAGCAGCAGCTCAAAGTAATTTGAGTGTAATAACAGGAAATGGACAGAACACATGCAGGCGTTCGCTCCAAACATATGTACAGCATCTTTTCCTTCTGGGGTTTTTTTTTTTTTTTTTGCTACTCTCCAGAAGCCAATTATAACAGGGGGGCCGAGGGGCAGAGGGACAAGGGGGCATTTCCCTGAACTCTCACCCTGCTGCTGTCAGCAGTTTAGGTGTTTACGTACGGCTAATGAAAGAGAGAGACGATTAAAAGACTGCCTTCGGTAAAGGATTTACACACACACACACACACACACACACACACACACACACACACATCCCTCCAGGCCATGGTCTTCATTACTTCCAGCAGTTGGATGGTGCCAGCAGCACGTTCAGATCGTTGGCAGAGCGCCGTTAGCTCACGTCAAAACCTACGTCAGTAATTAAGACTCGGTACGACGAGTATGGGAGAGGAACGAGGGAGCGCTCCATATACGGACTTGCAGAGAGGCAGAATGAAGACGGGCGATATTACAGGAAGGAAGGATGATAAGGAGGAGGAGGTCAGGAGGTGTTCTATATGTCTCTGAGTGCAGTGTCACGCTCAGTCCAGGGCTCTCTGCAGTTTCTCAGGAACGAGTGTTCACTGCTGCTGTGAATGAGAATTGTAACTATAAATGGATAAATATCATCGATTAATAAATAGAGGACTGTAATGGTTGGTGAATTCAGACCACTGAGAGTTCCATCTAGCTGCTCTGCCACAAAGTCCAGATCAGTGAAGGGCTGCGATGATGGTTGTCCTTTTGTCCAATTTCCACACAGAACCTCCAGAGCTTAGAGACTCCATCGGGTTCTCGGTCAGGTCTCTTACTGCAGCCGTTCTCCCCAGATTGCTCAGTTTGGCTGGGTGACCAGCTCTTGGAAGAGTTCTGGTTGTGCCAATCTTCTTTCATTTGAGAATGATGCATTGTGCTCTTGGGATTCTTCAGTGCAGCAGCAGTGTTCCTCAGCCAGTTCCTTTTGCCTCCTGGCTTGGTTTTTGCTCTGATCTGCATTGTCAGCTTCTATAGAGAGCGGCGTGTCTTTCCAAATCACGTCCAATTAACCACCTTTTCCACTGATACACTCCAGTCAAGGTGTAGAAACATCTCACGGATGATAATCACGGGGGCACCTGAGCTTATTTTCAAGTGTTGTTGCAGAGGGTCAGAATACTTCTGTACATGTGATATTTCAGACATTTTTAGAATTTCTGGGAAAAAAGTAAAAGGGGTCTGAATACTTTCTGAATGCACTGTACTGTACACACACACACACACACACACACACACCTAAAGCCTGATCCTGCTAAACGCCCCGGTTTTCCACCACAGCGCTCAGCAGTGTTCCCTGGCCTGAGGAGAACATAGCTGTGGTCACGGGCTCACTAGCTCTATGGCGAATGCCAGCCGTGTCCTGGCAGAACGTTTAAACGATCACTTATTGCTGCCGTTTTCCAGAAGTTTTTAACGTTTTTATAAACGCAGCAAAATCTCCACAGTCCACATCTCCACATTCGCTCCCTGTAGGTCCACGTAAAGAACGTGGAGGACATTTACAGAGCCGCTGTGCCGAGAGGTGAACCATGAGAGTATCGCAGGAAGCTGGAGGTTTAGTGCAGGTTTATTATTTTATCGTAGATCGTTAATCTGAGCGTGTACTGTGTTGTGACCACGCCCCTTCTTGACCTGCTCACGTGGAAGACGTTGTCTTCGAGACGAATTGCCATTTGAACACCCGAAATCCCAGACTAGATCCAATCACTGCAGCCTGGATCTCATTTTGACGCAGTGAAACTGACCACAAAAATGGCTGCTCTTTCACTTGGCACTGTGTTTTCCTGATGATTGACTGTGTTATGGAGCTCATCCCTGGAGCTCGTTCATCAGGGTGGAGAGAACCAGGACAAACCAGAACCATATTCACTTTTCAACTGTATTTCATTTATTTTTGGAGAATGAGTTATTTAAGATCGAACGACTGGTTCCTCCTGGATCCCGGGTCTCATCACTGCTGATTATTTTCCAGGGTCAGAGCTTTAGGGTGAATGGATCAGGAAACGTATCACCGTTAACTTTTTCTGTTCTGGAGAAATAATCAGTGACGAGGTGAGCGTAGTGACTTACTGTCAGAGATGCTACTGTAGAAAACTAATCAACACCTTCTGACCAATCAGGATCCACAGTGTTTCTTAGTCATGATCATATTTGACTGGAAGCATGTTCTTCATATGTTGCAGGTATCATGAGCTGGATTTGAAGAAAAGTCTCAGAGAGAACCTGATGTTCAAAGCAGTGGTGGAGTACCCCGAGCTCCACGTGGTGCTGAAACAGCACCGTGAGGAATATCTCACTCGCGTCCCAGGTAAAGATCAAACACGACTCTGGGTACAACCCGTTCCCTTCGTGCGTCCTCGGAGAAAGTTTGTTCTGTCTTTCATCCACAAGTTACTCATCGAAACGTCAACTCGACACACTCCCAAAGCTCTCCGGGGACGAATCCTGGCACTAGCGACAGGCTAAAAAGTGTCATCGTCCAAACACACGCTTCCTTTCAGGCACTGACACAATCCAGGCCTTATTCCTGAGTGGAAACATTACTTGCGTAATTTCAGAGGCCACGTTAAAGCTGTTAATATCTCCATTAGCCAGTCTCGGTCAGGGAGGACAAAACGCTGCACACGGAGATAACGCCGGTCTGAGCGCTGCGGGTCGGGGGGGGAAGCAGGAAATGTCGGGGAGTTTGTACTGAAGATAAGCCACTCGTCCCTTTCCCTGTTAAAGGTCTAAATGTCAAGACGAGAAAACTGGAATCGTTTCTCAATCAATCATGCAGAAATGCTGCGTCTTCTGGAGATTTGAGAAACTAATCACGAAAATAATCACTTATAAACGAGGTGGTATCAAAAAGTTTGGAGATTCGTAATTTAACTAAGTTTGCACACCATCACCTTCAAAATAGTCCCCTTGCACAGCAATACAGTTCTCCCAGCGTTCTTCTGGAACGTGTCCTGGAAGTCCTCACGATAGTGTCAAAAGGGCGACCTTTAAGCTTCATTTTCATCTCAAGAAGAGGGCGAAGTTTGGTGGTAGGGTGGGTGCGGAAGTGAGAGCACGTCGTGTGAGGAGGAGCTCAGGGAACGCACGTGGTCAGAACAGCACCAGTTACTCGGCTCGCAATGTACACAGGATGGTGTCTTTTGTCACACTGACTTATGAATTTTGGTGCTGCCCGTGACTGTGCGATCTGTTGCCGTGTTACAAAACTAGACTCAAACCTTTTTGATACTACCTCATATACAAGTCTGCATCCAGTTCACGACCCCTGGCTCCCCAAGCCTTTTGATGAATTCTGCCCAATCCCAGATATCCTCATGGTCTCCTTGTCCACCTGAAATGTGATTGTGTTTATTCTAGACAGAAGCATCGTCTCGCCTCATCTCTCTTCCTCCTCAAAAGCTCAGGGAGCTCCAGAGAGACGAGCGGAGAAGAAACCGACACCGCAATCAGAGATGGAAGAAGGAGAAATCCAAAGTGAAGATGAGGAGGAGAAGGCCAAGGAGGACGATGAGAATGCTTCCAGGAATGTCAGTTGTGCAATCGATGATGATGATGATGATGATAAGGGTGGTAGGTCTTAAGATCCCCCGCATCCTTTAGAGATAGTATTGGTAACCTTGAGAGTCTTGCATGCAATGGTTTCAATGCCATCAAACCACTTAATCACACTGTAGAAGATGCTGCTCCTATTCCTTCTGTTTCCAGAGGAAATGATGAAGCCGGGGTGAAGATTGTGACGTCACGGATGAGAAAATGAGTGACTATAATAAGCTGCAGTTGAGTATTTTCCCCGGAGATCATGTGCTCCAGCGGGACTGGAGAACCGAGCAGTTCTGTGGGACATGTTTTGATGTAGGGAAGTGAAACGTTCTCCTGCACATCTCTATAGAGATACTTACTCATTTGTGTTTTATGTTTATTGTTGTTCTTTGACATTGTGATTTCTCAATAAAAAGAGGCGTTTCAGTGTTTTGCTTTGATACTCCAGAATGTGTGTGTGTGTGATACATTGTTTCATTTTAAAATTAAATGCATGTGTATCATCGTTGTGTAGCATTGCTAGCAAAGTGTGTGTGTACAATTAACGAGCTTACGTTATGCCTACAAGCATTACTGCTGGTGTGTGTGTGTTGGAACTGCTCTGGGCCCCTGCTGTGCGTTGTGTACATGTTTGTGTGTTTGTATGAAAGTGTAAGTGTTTGTTCTTCACACCTGTAGGCATGTGTTCGCTGTAGTTGTAGTGTTACAGACAGACGCCCCTCATCAGCAGCTCTTTGATGTCTGAGTGCGACTCGGTGCTTTCCAGCCTCCTGCTGGGACGAGAGCCGATGACCTCATGGCCCACCGCTGCGCTTCCCTTTACTGTGGTGAGAAAACGTGACCTGCGTCCGTCCGTCGGTCTGTCTGTCTGTCTGGAGGTAATAAGTTTCTGTCTGCTTCTTCATGAGCAGGTTTCTCCTTCGACCTTTTCAAAAAGGCGCAACTTTAACGCACAAACATTTTTTAAAGATTCTAACGGCCCTGTTGTGCCCCAGCAAGAGATCGACGTAGCTCTCTGTAGCTGCTCCAGAATTTGGCTCAGAGTTGTCCGACAGCAGGCGTGAGTAACGACCAGGGCTTTAAAGCTCTAAGTGTGTGTACGTCATGTTTGAGGCTCACGCTGAGCGTGATTGGATTTTAATGAAGCAGCTACCGCGCTGCCAAAAAAAAGCTTAGCAGCGGAACTCTATGTAGCATTGAGATTTCGAGTGGCCGAGTTCCACGTAGCGTTGCTGGCGTTGGGAACGTCAGTGTTAAGCCTGATAATTTCCTTCCACTCGTCTTCTCCCAGAGTCTTCTCTTTTTCTCAGCTCTTCTCATGCCAGAGATTTGAGTCAACAAAGCCGAGGTTTCTGGCTGGACCTGCTGATAGCATCCCGACGGGGTGTGTTTTAGCCAGTTTTCACTTTATATGCTTTAGGAATTAGTGCACTTTGGTCCTCTGTGTTTTGGACGAGTCTCACTCCTGGTGGGTGGCCTTTAAACCCCAAAAGCCTCTTATTGCACTCAGGTACCAGCTCCTATTCCACAACATTCTGCCTTTGACCCAATGCATATCAGAGGCTTCTCTGTCCATTCTTATTGGAATAAACTTTGCCTGGCATTCTTCTTTAGTCCACTCTTATTGGACAGTGTGTCCCTGTACTGGGGAAATGGTAGCTATGTGGGTTACTGATTGGACAGTTGCAAGTTGGAATATGTGATAAAACGTATTTCCCTGTGCTGTAATGTGACACAGAAAGGCTATTTGGATATTCTACTATATTCTGTATTCTAGTGTATTACAGTGTGTCCAGTTAGTTTACATTGATTGGACAGTTTGTGTCCCTTTAGTCCACACTGATTGTACATTGTTTCCCTGTAGCACTGTTATTGTACTGAAATGTGGTGCTCATCACCATTTTCCTGGTTTCCTTCAACATTCTGTGCTTGCCCACTCTCATTGGAGGCACCTTGTGTTATGTCAGGTTTACTTTGGGTCCAATCTACTTAGGACTGAACAAACCGCTGTCTATCAGACCCTGGTCTTCCTCCGCCCACTCTTCTTTGTGCAGCCCTTTGCTTTGGATTTTTTTACTACCACTCTTACAGACCTAAATGTTGAATTGGTCTAATTTTTTTTGGGTTGCTGTCTTGCCCTGATCCACTCTTCCTGCACAGCACATTTAGATCTTTTATTGGACAGGCCTTTTCCTTGTTCCTCCACACAAAAATCTCCATAGAAAACTGTTGGTTAAAAAAAAAAACATTTTGGAACCAAGCCCCAAGGGTAGATTTTAGAATGCAGCTTGGCATTGCAAATGAATTACAGACACCGAGTGCTGGGAATAAAGCGTTTTGATGTGATTTGCTGGAAAAAATGGCTTCCATATGACAGTGTTATTACTGATATATCGGTATGTTCCAGGAGGTTGCACTTTTTCCATGTTCTGAGTGTACCATACAGGACATGCACACTGGAAAGGCAATGGGTTAGCAAGTTAGCTTTGCACTCATGAGTTGCTAGCTTTATTAAAAGATTTTTATTTATCTTTTGCGAATGTTGCCAAGTCCTGATATGTAGCTTCGCATCAGAGACCTGAGGGAGCACAGAATCAACCAAAATCACCTGACGCAGGAATGCAGGTCTGGTTTGGTAAGAGAAACAACGTGCAGAAGCATTTCGCCTGGTCTTTAATTGATTATTATAAAAAAGGGTTTGTATGGTGCACGTGTAGCCGAGGACTGTGGGTGAATTCAACACCTGGCCCGTGATTCATTGTTGTTTTTGCGAGCTGATTTGATGACTGACCGTATGATATGCAAAACCAATCGCAATCCACGTCGTAAATTAGCAGAGTCGTTGAGCGTGTTGTGTATGTTTGTTTAGTGTTTTCCAGTCGTCTAGCAAATAAAAATCCCAGGTATGTGTTTGTGCGAGCGCCAGGGTTGCTGTTGAGAAGAACTCGAGCTGTCAAGGTCTTTCTGGGAAGAACTGATGTAATATGAGGAATTTATTAACTAATTTTGCGGATTTTATTGGAGGCTTGTGTGATGAGTAAAGCTTTGACGGTTGACGGTAAATTAAGCGGGATTCAAAATGGACAGATTTGAAACACATTTTTTTCCATCCTCAAAGGGCTGTTTTATTTCTCTCGCAAACACCATCATCCAGGAATCAGGTAAGCGATTGACCTTCTCATAAACCTGAGGGGCCTCTGAATGCTAAAATCACAACTGCCTGGTGTACAGCATCATTAGAGGAATAAAAATCTTTAGATGAAAGATTAAAATCTGGGAAACACGTTGAAGAAAGGTTATTTAAAAATAGATTTTAATGTCACTTGATGTCGGTAACAAAAATCTATAGATTGAGAAGTTTGGTCTCTGGAGTAATGTTCTCCATTGTTCTCTGGTCTTCTCCAATGGGCTCCAGTGTTCTCAAATGTTTTCGAATGTTCTTCGGTGTTCTTACCACTCAGGAACATCTCGGGAGGTGATCTATAGGTGCGAGTGTGTTCATGAGCAGAGCCTTGCAAAGAACTAGCATCCCCCCAGGACATTTTTTTGCCTCAAGCCCAACGTTCCTGGAGCCGGCTCCAGATCCACCGCCACCCTCTTCGGGATAAAATGCTTACCGAAGATAAACGAGTGAATATATCTCACTTTAAATATATAGTCAGTCACTTCTTGGACACCGTGAAACATGTTAATGACTCATTCTGTGCTCAGGGGTGTATTTTGCGTTCGTGTCCAGCAAACACTCCCTTCTGCTTATTTCCCAATACAAACTATAAAATCAGATGCTTATTAACCAATTTGTCAGGGGCGTGCTGGGCTTTTAACGCCGTTTGCTTCTTGAAGCGTCCAACAGTAACGGCAGGTTTCAGAAGGTAAGCACATTTATACAACAATAAAATCATCTCTAAAATTTGTTTACTATATGGAGCATAAGCGGCTTTAACTTTACCACATCACAAAAAAAAAGGCCATGGTTTTGGCAGGGAAGATCTTGAGTCCTACCAGCGTAGCTTTGGGCTTCTTCCACACCCAGGGCTCTGCCGTCATTAGCAGCCGGTTGGATAGTGAGCGGGTCGACGTTGCCAACATGCCTAGATGGTTAAAGCTGGCATCTATCATGTTGAGTCGAGGTGGCTGCTGCGCACACTAAACGCGAAACTTCCGCTTATATAAGCCTGGAGCCGGAGCCAGGATATTGCACAGAGACCCATTACTTACATCTCCAGGTCACGTTGCGTTGGCCCGCTTTAATAACTACTGGTTATTTGGCAGCTCCTGCTTTCCTCACACTGATACACACCCACTTACATCACCCCTACTGATACATTGCACCCCCAGGTCAATAAATCAGGTTCTAAATGACTTTCACAACTAGCATCAGTTAAAGGCAGTGGTGGACAAAGTACCCTAAACATGTTTACTTAACGTGAAAAAACTCGAATGTGAGTCTGGAGTTTCTTCATCATTTATTCCTCTCTAAATGTTCTGCTTGATGTTGAACTGATGCTGAACTGTATGTTGGTGATCAGAACACGTGTAAAACAGAGCGTGCGCTCGACCCTGATTGGTGACTCCCTGCGTGTTTCACCAGTTAAGTTTTTATCCTCATAAATAAAAAGGAACGACTGATTTCACTAAATGTAGTTAAGAAAAAAAAAATTTGACTTTGAAATGTAGTGAAGTTACAGTAAAAATCTCCCCAAATGGAAACACTTAAAAGTGACAAGTACAGTAACGAATTACATTTACTTCCTTATTGTACACCACCGATTAAAGGGTTCATGTTTGCATGTTACAGAGCTGCCAGCAGGGGGCGACCTAAGATGACAAAGGGGCAAAACTTTGAGCGTTGATACCTGAAGTGGCTGTTGAAAAGAGGAAGAGCAGGCCTGGTCGTTCTCCTCCTCCTCCTCCTGCTTGTCCTGCTGCCGGGCTCACAATAAATTACTGCGAAAGTAACTCTGCTGTTTTGACCCGAGGAGTTGTAAACGCGCTGACATCAGAGCCGAGCGCCTTCCAAACCATGGCGTAATGGCCTCTTTTCCCTCCCTGTTGGAAGCCGGACCCAAAGCATGACATCGTGTTTAACAAACCTGAAACATCTTGACGGCGTAAACATTTTCGGTGGTGGTTGAGGGGAGAATGTGCGGCTGTCGAGCAGCTAGTGTTCTTCTCAAGGTCCACATGGTGGTGGTGATTAGCTTGGGCTGTTGATCAGTAATTTGCTCAGTGTTACAAGTGATTATACAACACAGCTCAGATCACAAAGACTCACCATAAAAAGGGTGTGTTCATGGCTCCCTGCTGGAAACAGCTGGGAAGTGTACGAGGCATCAAAGCTCAGAAATAGCTTCTGAAGTGTTTTCCATTCAGCATGGAGCTCTTGAGAGAGAGACTGGGTCCAGCTGTCTTGTGAATTTTATTTGATCACTGGCCTGGCAGCTTTCTTATCAGAAGGATGGGTCTCGATCGAGTCAAACGATGAAAAGAAAAAAAAAACTAAATAAAAACGATTTGAAGGAGCCTTCGCGACTAAGGAATGCAAGGGTTTTTTTGGTTTTTCTTTTGGGGAAAGATGATGTGCTAACCACCTCTGGTAAACACAACCTGGGCTTCTCAGGCATGAGGTATTTTTAGAGCAAGGTCTTCCCACAGCCTCAAAAAGTGAACAAGCTGTCTTCCAAATGTTTTCCACCATCTGCCGGCCATCAGCATGTCTGCATTCCTGAGCGGTCTCCATTTCACCTGGATCAAACCTCCGTGTAGATATATCATCCCTGGGGAAGGAGGGGGTGTATGGGGGGGACTGGATGGAGGACAGAGAACCAGTTGCCCCACAGTCAGAAGTAAAGATTTTGCCAGTTTAAAAGCTTCTGTACGAGTCCATCTCTGTGCTCACACTGGATATTGTCTTTACAAGCCCAAGTGGTTTGGCAGATACTCGGAATGAAATGTTAAATCACTAAGGATGGAATAGAAGTTGTTATTGTTGAGCTCATCGTGCAGCCGTCGTTGTTACCATGTTAAATATTTTTACTGATTGGCCTGGCTTAGGATCAATTTAGCCTTCGAAAGGTTTGAATTCTGTCCCGAGTTTCAATCCTTTTGATTGCTCTTGGAGGTGTGACATTCCGTGTGAGTCTGTTCAAGCCATTAAACTCAACTCTAAGAAAGCAGCGAGTGTGTTCAGACCTGAAAGTATCTTCTTTCTCGCATGAAAAAAAAGCTGTCCCACTTTGGAAATAGTTTCCCCTAAAGAGAGATTCCTGCTGGTTGGGAAGGCACTCAAGATTCCTGGCACGATTCCATGGCTTTTTACTAACGCCAAGGCTTTTAATCGTTTTGTTATTAGGTTTAGCGGAGACCTTGACTTCAGGCTGCTCCAAAGAAAGCAAGTCAACCGTTACTATGGCATTCCAGAACAAACTGTTATATAACACATCAAGCAGTTACTTGTTTTTGTCCCTTCCCCTTAAACACTGACAGTAAAATGATTGAGATGTTTTGTTGAAACTTTCGGTTCATTTTCTAAACAAACAATGAAGAGACGTTGTTAAGTTTCATAAATAAATCTTTTTTTATTTGTAACATATAAAATTAGATCATTTTACACTTTATTCCAGTATGACAATAATCAAATAAAGTAGCTACACTTTAGATAAATAATATTAATAACAATATTAAAAACATTCAAACTTTTTGTCAACTCATTGTGTTGCTGATTCGCTGATGGAGTTGATTTTCAATAGCTGCCGAACAATATGAACGCATTTGTCCACATTGGGGAGGAATGTTACCACAAATTTGTCAGAATACCACATCATGGTGTAATTCGTTGGCATTACAGAACCATGGTCCACAAAGTTAAGCCCTTTCAAAGAAAAATTGTGTATGTGCATATATGCTTATCTGAAGTTATACACATACGAGTCTACAGTTGAGTCATAATTTGTGTTTAGAAATCAAAAATATACATAGAAACAATTTTTTACATTAAACAACTACATTTTTACAAATTGCTTGAGTTTACAAGTCGCTCCGAAACGAAGCTACTGAATTACTGCTCCAGTGTGGAGCGAGCATCGAAAACGCTGACGAGGCCTCAGCAAACAGTGCACTTCATCAAACTCCTCAATTAGCAAGTCTGTGATTCCGTGGGAATCTCGAGATGGTAGTTGATTGGCCAGAAGTGGGTGAAAGTTCCCCTTTCCCAGCCATGCTGTGACTGTCCAATTCTGGCATCACTGCTGACGTCGCATCATTCTGATACAGGATTCCCTTTTCAGTCTCTGAACTTGTGGATGTCGTTGAAGAGCCGGTAAAAGGGGTAGGAGGCCTCGTTGGCATGGGGGCAATTGAAGGAGCACTTGCAGGTCTCAATCAGCATCACGTTCTTGTTGAAGGTCTCGCCATCCTCGCAGCGGAATTTAACGCGTACTGTGCGGGTCTGCTGTGGGCTGCAGCAGCGGCCGTCCACGCAGGAACCGCAATACTTGGGTCGGTACTTCTTCAGGCTGGAGCAGCCTGCATAGGTAAACTTCACTGCCTGAGTGGACTTCTTGGTTCTGTTGCACTTTTTTCCTTTCTGTTTTGGAGAGAACATTCGCAGGTCAGTTAGCTTCATCGACAGGCAATCATGGTTCAAATCGTATAGTTTCGTCAGACTGATTGTGATGCAGAAGCTTTGATAGATCTTACCTTAAGGCTGGAGTAAGACGACTGGGTACAAGGACGAACTTCGCAAATCCGGCTCTCCTTGACTAGCTTGCACTCAGCATTGTTGTTGGTAACTCTGGTCGAGATGCCAGTGCCACAGGATTTGGAGCACTGAGACCAGGGAGTGGTCTGGAGAATGCACTTCTGCTCACTGAACATGTGAGATTCAGCCTGGGCTCTAAATGCTGCAGATAAATAAGGGCAAACAATTTAGATCGGATTCAATCAACGGCCTTTGAGACAATCAAAACAATTTTTATATGCATTGGCACCGAGTTGAAATTTGACACCTACCAGCAAGGGACTTGAGTCCGTGCCTGACGTTGGCCACCAGCTCGTTTCTGTTGGTCAGGTCGCTTTCAGTCTCATCAATCATTTCATCTTTTTCCAACAGCTTGTCTGAAGGTTCCTGCTTCGTGGCATCATCACAGACCCATTTCTCGCAGCACTGGCCTGGAATTTTGACCAGCCTGGGGTTGGCACAGCCTAGTGTTGGCAGAGACAGTTCCTGTGGGCAGAGAGGGATGCAACCCACGGCTCCATCGATACATGTGCACTGGTGTTTACAATTGGGCTGGAAGCTCTCTCCATTCTGATAGATCCTGCTGTTGTATTCACATGGTCTGCCCTCAGTCTTAGCTGTTAGGGAACAGAAGAGAATCCTATTAATTTGAATTCCTATACATAAGACATGTGCAAGCTCAGAGCAGAGCAGGTACCAGGGAAAATAGCATATCAGTTCAAATTAAACTCACCTCGGCAGATGCCTCTTGTGGCACCCGAACTGGCCCCAAAGTTGCACTCGAGACCCTTGGTATGGTCGCAGGGCTCCGTCTGGCTGCAGTCCTCGTTCAGCTGTCGGGCGCATACCTTGCAGCAGCCGCAGCCATCAAGCACAAGGCCGACACCCGGGGCACACTGGGGTATCTCCAGTGGACAATCACACTGAGCTGGGCACGAGGAGAACACCTGAACACAAGTGAACAAGTCCAGTTAAATGAAATGATCGAGTGCTGAAACCGAACATAACATTCATCCTCCTTATCATGAGGATCTCTATCTGGGATTTAGTTCTTTAGTCAGGGGTTCAGGGGTTTGCCCTGCAAAGCAACCGAAGCAAAGTTTCAACTCACCAAGTCGTAGCTTGTGATGACCATCACGACGAGTGGAAAAAGGAACATCTTTGCCTAATGAAGACCTCCGAAATAAAGAAAAGAAACAATAAAAAGGTTCTTCTAGTCCTTCAGCGTTATAGGTCCTTTGTTCAAGCGGCTGTCAGGAGTGTAGTTCGCTGTGTGTTTTGTCTCTCGCTCTGTTCGAGGCTGAAGCGCTGTATGAGTGTGAGGGAGTCCGAGGCTGCTTTTTATAGAGGAGCCGGTGTGCGCTGACGTCGCTCTCCGCTGAACTGGTCCGAAACTATGCGAGGAATGCTTCCTTTGGCGCGTTTTCCATCCTGGGCAAAGCACCACCCTGTCTAACTCCCTCTCTCTCTCTCTCTCTCTCTCTCTCTCTCTCTCTTTTTCTTTCTTTCTTTTTTTACTTTTTCTCTTTTAAATGACACCCCCCCCCCCCTTGGCTCTGAATATAACACCCCCTTCCTTTCTTTATATCTTTTCTTTACCCGTTTTCTATTTTCATTGCTGCGTTCTGTTTTGTTAATTTCCCAGCCCCCCGAATTAGTTTCAGTCTAACGAAAGATTTACATCTATATAGAGATATAAAATATACATTCAACCCAATCAATATTCACCAAAGTCATTATTGATTCATTATTCTGCATGGATCCATATATTAATATGAGCTCAAGGAGAAAGAAATATATCTATATAGAATACATACTTCAGTGAGCGTTTAACGTATAAATGAGTATTTATTTATTTATTAGGATGTACAGCATAAAGAAAGTGTCAGGATTCCTTTATTTTATTGATGAATAGTATCGTGTTAATGTAAAATCAATATAAACGATTTCTATAAACAATTACAACATCGGCGTGTGATATACAGTATACACACAGTTTCCAGTAAAAAACCTTGGAAATTGAAAATCCTATCAACTCGTACACCTTAATTTGTGTGCGTGTGCGTGTGCGTGTGTGTGTGTGTGTGTGTGTGTGTGTGTGTGTGTGTGTGTGTCTGTGTGCGCACATTCAGCTCCTATAATAACCTTAAAATTCACATTTCTCATATACGCATATCTGTTTCTATTTCTGGACTCCAAACCCCAAAACACACACACACACACACACACACACACACACACTCTCTCTCTCTTTCTCTTTCTCTCCATCTCCAAGCACTTCCAGATGTGGCCTCCACACGTAACAGCACAGCCATATTTGGTATGGCAGCAGCCCTGCATTATTAACATATTTTCTCCCTCAGTTTAGTCAGCCACAAAGCATTCCTGACAGCTCCGAGGGCTCCTAAATGTGTTCTCCATGGAGGAAATTCCTCTGAGTTTCCATGCAATCTGTCCACCAGGTTTTTTTTTAGGAGAAAAAAGAACAAATGAGAAAGAGAGAGAGAGAAAAAGTGCAACTGTTACCCAGATTTCCATATAAGCCGTGTTGAGGTTGAAGTGGAACAAAAAGAAAAAAGAAAATGTGCTCTTTTTTTTTCTACAAGGTTAAAAATAAGCACTGAATTTCAGAGATTGCTGGATAGAGCAACATGAATGAACCCAGATGAATAAACGAGTGTAGAGTGCACACAGTAACGGGATGTTCTTGCAGTTTTGCTTCAGGTAAGCTTTCTTCGATTACGCCGTGGTGTTGATCGGGTTGGAGCTCCAGCCGTGGACTAGGGATATGGGTTTTTTTGTCCTTGACATGAAGGTGCTGATGATTTTTTTTCAGGTTTTGAGGTCAGATATTGAGGATGAGGTGTGTGTTGTGTTCCTCAGTGATGGTAGGTGATGAGTGTTATCGCTTTGATGTATAAATCTGGCACCATTTCCGTGCGAGGACGCTAGATGGAGATGTATTGTGCTGCTCTACCAAGTCAAGGAATTTGTTTTGAGAAAGTGATTGAAGAATCTTTTGTGCAGCAGCGGAACAGTAAAGAAGTAAATGTAATTCGTTACTATACTTTTTCTCGTATCTGTATTTTACTGAAGTGTTTCCATTTGAGGAGAGTTTTACTGTTACTTCACTACAGTTCAAGTCAAATATTTCACTTTTTACTCAACTACATTTAGTGAAATCGCTCGTTCCTGACTTGAACTCGTCACAACACACAATCGTCACAATCATTGTGATTTTTTTTGGAAGTAGTTGAACAGAAGGTTTTGTGTTCATGATGATTATAATAGAGATCAATCAGTGTTTGAGTCATTAATATCATTCTATGAATAGATCAGTGTGCTGAGAGTCACATTCGAGTCTTTACACAGAAACTGAGGTGATTAAGTAAAGAGTCTTGTGATAAAAATAATAATAGGAACATTATAGTTATAATAAATCAGCAATTTGGACACTTAAGTACATTTGAAGGCAAATAATTTTGTATTTTACTGAAGTGAAAGTTTAAAGAGACACTTTTACTTTTACTGCAGTCGTATTTTA
The DNA here is from genome assembly GCF_014805685.1 of Silurus meridionalis. Lineage (NCBI taxonomy): Eukaryota > Metazoa > Chordata > Actinopteri > Siluriformes > Siluridae > Silurus > Silurus meridionalis. The sequence continues at coordinate 16,192,567 of NC_060899.1, forward strand.
CAGAGAGAATCCACTTTAACTCAACTACTTTGTGTATGGATTTTGTACTTCGTCCACCGCTGGAGGGTTTATTTCTACTCATTAGTAAGTAAGGAAATGGATGGAAGAGATTATGGTCTCCATGGTCTCCAAAATCAAGAAGACTTCTAAAAATCTGATAGAAGAAGATCATCAAGAACCTTCTCACCATGTCTCACTAATCTGCAGTGTTGGTTTCTGTTTAGTTCTTTGTCTAAGATGGTTTAATCAGGTTACTTGTATCATAGGAAGACGCAGCAGCTCCTCAGGCTTTCCTGTGCTATACGAAGGCCCTGACGGTGACTCATGGGTGGTGTGAGGGTTATTGCATTCCCCTCCCGTGTGATCTGCCCCCGACCTTATCGCAGCTCTCTCTCTCTCTCTCGCTCTCGTCTGAGGTCACACATGCCTGTGTCATTGGATACACAGAGCAATGCGCTCACGCTCTAACAGACGACGGGAGAATCATTGGGCAGATCAACCCCTCCGAACAAGGATCGCTCGTTCTGCTGATGTCATGTATCCCAGAGCGATCGAGTATGCTCCCCTCACCAGATGGACTGACCACACGCTATGCCTGGACGTAATGTAATTATGATGTCACCCGAGAAACCGTCCTTTTCCATAGAGGACAAACTGGTTTTAGGAAGTCTTGTTGCTCTTGACCCGGGTTTTTATGCGTGATGTAGTAACGGCAGCTGTAATATTTTCCACCAGTTTTGCCCTTTCATTAGGGGAAAGGAAGAACAAAGGGCTTTTTTTCTCCCGTTATTGATTTGAACATGTGACTCATGTGGTCCTGTGTCTAAAAACAGGTCTCATCATGGAGACCAGTCATGTTGTGAATTGTCCCTGAATTTGTGGCTTTGGATTGTTTAAAGATGTCTCATCTGTGTCCTGTGGCATCGGCACGCCATCGTTTTTGTGCCAAAGCTTGTTTCATGTAAACGTCCCTGACCTCCAGACATGTGGGTGTGTCTCTAGATGTTCTGTATGGAGTAATATATTGGCAACAATCTCATAAATCCCAACCCCCCCAAAAAAACTGGACCAATTACACGTTTTCCCTGGAGGAAGTTCCCAGTGGGAAAACTGAGATATAACATCATTATAATCAATTCTACATCTGTTTCCGTTTCATCGCCGGTGTCTAGGTGGACATTTCTAATAGGGATTTTGTGTAAGCTGTGGATAAGATAAGAGGGTCAGGGGGAGCAGATAGAGCGAGGGAGCGGAAAGCCATTACGAGGTGGTATCAGAACGTTTCTACCTCTGTTTACAGGAAAGTGTTTTATTTATCGACGTTTACACACTCTCACCTTTAAAACAGTGCCCTTGCACAGCAGTACCGCGATCCAGCGTTGGCGCTGGCCTCTGTTGGCGTGTTACAAACGTTTTGATACTACCTGTGGAAGTGTGAGGTTTAACACGCATAGCAGCAACAATGACTTCCTGATGTCACTTTGACCCTGAGTCTGGTTTATCTTTGTTTCATTCAGCAGAAAAGAACATCAGTGATGTCACGCTATCGAGACATGGCGTCTGTCAGGGGCTAAAGACGGAGATCTGCTTCTAGCAATACGTCTTAATATGTTATTGTTGTGATTTTTGGGAGCAAACGCGAGTTCAGAGGTACAGAAAATTGTCAAAATATAAACATTTTCTTGGTGCTTTTCAATTTCTGTAGGCTACGTTGGGCCGCTGCCAGGATGTGCACATCTCCTACCTTGTCTCTCTCGTTTTTATCGGTAGGCAAGGACATATTCTCCACTTACCAAATCTTTAAGATCTTCAGAACATGTCATCTAAGGTAACTCAGGGACCTGTACATGACCTGCTTAAGGACTTTCAATACTTCTTCAGGTGAGATCAGGAATCAGGAACATCAAACACTCATTTGCCATCAGTGAGATCAGGGTTGTGGATCAGAAGCGTATCCCAGGAACAACGGTCAGGATTCAGTGCTAGAAACATGTGTCCTTTAAAAAACTGACACAGTTTTACACCCAGAAGAAATTATGTTTGGTGGTGGAAGAAAACCAGAGACCCTCGAGAGAACATGCAAACCTCCTCAAGCTAGTTCAGAAACCTTGTAGCCGTGAGGCCGCAGTGCTCTTGTATACAGCCAGGAGCTTCTTTTTAATGAGACGGAATTAACAGTGAGATATTTTTGAGTTTCATCATCTACACTCAGCACTTTGTGTGTTGACTTGTCAGGTGTCTGAGTGAAACTCTGCAGCTTCGACAGATAACTGAATAAAGCAGAGCTGACGGGATCCAGTGAGATGCTGAGCCATGTTTTGCAGTGGGTGTCGCTTTAAAGCAGTAAATCCAAAGGGATTTACGAGGCCAGACAGACAGACAGACACACACACACACACACACACACACACACACACACACACACACACACACACACAGTATTAGAGTTATAAATCACATTTCCTTGTATAAGCATAAATAAAACCGACGCATGAGCGAGACAGAGCAATTTAGATAAAGACTAAGGTGGAAAACACTACTACTTTGAAGGCCTCGATATCATTCAGCTGTTTTCTTTTAGTGTCTCCTAGAAGAGACCAGGTGTACCTCAGTCCATTCTCCTTGAGGGAGGGAGAGAGTCTGCTGGAGGAATGGAAAAAGAGAGAAAGAGAAGGAGGGAGTGGAGTGAAGCGGAAAGACCCGTCTGAAATGGAAGAGCTGGTATGTGGGCCTTCAGGAATGTTTAGACCCGTCAGGATAATTGAGTGATTCTGGAACAAGGAAAGACAAACTTTGTTCCTGGGGTGCAGAGGAATGTGCAGAGGGACGTCTGGAGAGCAAATTCCAACCCGAGTCAAACACACACACACACACTGCACTCGTCTGTCCTTACACAGTCGATCCCTGCAGTTAGAGACTCATTCAGTAATTGTACTGTAAGGATTTTTCTTTTCATCTTCTTTATGCTCCTTCAGACCTTCTGATTTTCTTCTCAGCCTTTTGCTTTGTAACCTAAAAATAATCAGACTCAGGAACTTGTCTGGAAATGCTCTTCACCAGACCAGGCTGGATTTCTTTCCGCATCTTAAGTTTCATTAAAAGCGAGTGGATATTCGGGCCCTCAGTTGGTGAGAAGCTTTAGAGGCTGGATGATGAAGATGATGAAGATTGCAGGCAGCTGGACAGTCCAGTGGGTTTGGAAAGTGCAATCACATACTTCTGACCAGACAAACATATGACATACAAATCAGTTGGACAAACAATATGCACTATATAGCAGAAAGATCTACAGAGCTCTGATCTCATTCCTACTGAACACTTTTTGGATGAATGTGAACGCTGACTGCACCCCAGGTCTCCTCACCTCACCTACATCAGTACCCGACTTTACTAACACACTTGTGGCTGATGAACACAAATGTCCACAAACACACTCCAAAATCTAGTGGCACATCTTCCCAGAAGAGTGGAGGGAGTTATGAGAGCAAATTGGAATTAAATGTGTAATGTGATGCTCAAAAAGAACATAACAAACTTATGACCAGGTGTCTGCAAACCTTTGGCAATATAGTGTATGATCAAAAGTATGTGGAACCCTGAGCATCACATCTTCATGTGGTTCCTCCTAAAATGTCCCTTTAAACTAAGAAGACCAAACACTGTTTCAGCATGATGGTGCCCCCTGTGCACAGAATGAGCTCCATGAAGACAGGTTTGTTGGAGTTGAAGTTGTTGAAGTGGAGGAACCCCAGTCTCCTGCACAGAGCCCAGACCTCCCCAGAACCTCCTCAAATCCAGTGACCACCTACAGTATGAAATAAACTGAAGCTGGAGCCTCCTTGACATCTCAACACCAGTGTTAGGAGGTTCATTTCACCCCTCAGGCTTCAGTAGTGTCCTGCCTGCTCCAATCTGGTGTGTGTTACAGGTGTACTGTGTGTGTTACAGGTGTATTGTGGCATGTGTTACAGGTGTATTGTGTGTGTTACAGGTGTATTGTGGCATGTGTTACAGGTGTATTGTGGTGTGTGTTACAGGTGTATTGTGGTGTGTGTTACAGGTGTATTGTGGTGTGTGTTACAGGTGTATTGTGGCATGTGTTACAGGTGTATTTTGGCATGTGTTACAGGTGTATTTTGGCATGTGTTACAGGTGTATTGTGGCGTGTGTTACAGGTGTATTGTGGTGTGTGTTACAGGTGTATTGTAATTATATTACAGGTGTATTGTGGTGTGTGTTACAGGTGTATTGTGTGTATTACAGGTGTATTGTGGTGTGTTACAGGTGTATTGTGGTGTGTATTACAGGTGTATTGTGGTGTATTACAGGTGTATTGTGGTGTGTTACAGGTGTATGTGTGTGTTACAGGTGTATTGTGGTGTGTTACAGGTGTATTGTGTGTATTACAGGTGTATTGTGGTGTGTTACAGGTGTATTATGGTGTATTGTGGTGTATGTTACAGGTGTATTGTGGTGTGTGTTACAGGTGTATTGTGTGTGTATATTACAGGTGTATTGTGTGTGTTACAGGTGTATTGTGGTGTATGTTACAGGTGTATATTATGTGTGTTACAGGTGTATTGTGGTGTAATATTACAGGTGTATTGTGGTGTGTGTTACAGGTGTTTTGTGGTGTGTGTTACAGGTGTTTTGTGGAGTGTGTTACAGGTGTTTTGTGGTGTGTGTTACAGGTGTATTGTGGTGTGTTACAGGTGTTTTGTGGTGTGTTACAGGTGTATTGTGTGTGTTACAGGTGTATTGTGGTGTGTTACAGGTGTATTGTGTGTATTACAGGTGTATTGTGGTGTGTTACAGGTGTATTATGGTGTATTGTGGTGTATGTTACAGGTGTATTGTGGTGTGTGTTACAGGTGTATTGTGTGTGTATATTACAGGTGTATTGTGTGTGTTACAGGTGTATTGTGGTGTATGTTACAGGTGTATATTATGTGTGTTACAGGTGTATTGTGGTGTAATATTACAGGTGTATTGTGGTGTGTGTTACAGGTGTTTTGTGGTGTGTGTTACAGGTGTTTTGTGGAGTGTGTTACAGGTGTTTTGTGGTGTGTGTTACAGGTGTATTGTGGTGTGTTACAGGTGTTTTGTGGTGTGTGTTACAGGTGTATTGTGGTGTTACAGGTGTATTGTGGTGTGTTACAGGTGTATTGTGTGTTACAGGTGTTTTGTGGTGTGTTACAGGTGTTTTGTGGTGTGTTACAGGTGTTTTGTGGTGTGTGTTACAGGTGTATTGTGGTGTGTGTTACAGATGTATTGTGTTGTGTGTTATGGTGTGTATTATGGTGTGTATTGTGGTGTGTGTTACAGGTGTTTTGTGTGTGTATTACAGGTGTATTATGGTATATATTACAGGTGTATTGTGTTGTGTGTTATGGTGTGTATTATGGTGTGTATTGTGGTGTGTGTTACAGGTGTTTTGTGGTGTGTTACAGGTGTATTGTGTGTGTTACATGTGTATTATGGTGTGTGTGTTACAGGTGTATTGTGTTGTGTGTTACAGGTGTATTGTGTTGTGTGTTACACGTGTATTGTGTTGTGTGTTACACGTATATTAAGGTGTGAGATATCCGCTCTAAATGTGCAATATATTATATATAATACTCTAATCAACATGGACATGGAGAAATATTGAAGAAATTGCTTTATGCAAATGAATCATACCGATTTATGGAATAGTTTAATGGGATTTATGGAATAGTTTAATGGGATTTATGGAATAGTTTAATGGGATTTATGGAATGGTTTAATGGGATTTATGGAATAGTTTAATAGGATTTATGGAATGGTTTAATGGGATTTATGGAATGGTTTGGTTTTATTGGATATCTTTAGTTCCTTGGACTGCGGGTTTATTCTCTATATGTGAACTGTTTTTGTGTGTGTGTGTGTGTGTGTGGGGAACAGATCTTCGTGCGCGTGCACGCGCGCGTTGGTTGCGTCGGTTATAGTCGGGACGCTGTTACACGCCCACCGAGAGCGCGCGCGTCCGTCAGTCAGTGCGCGACAAGAAGCGACGGAACACAAATAAATAAACAAACAAATAAAATCAACAGATCGGCGAGTTCAAAGACAAGAAGAAAAACATCTTTTAAAAATAATAAAATATCAGAGCTCGTGCTTCCGGTGGTGAGACGGCGCTGGGATTCGCTATGGCCGCGCAGATGTCGTCCGGGTTCGGGAGCTTCTCCCACGCCGTGGTGCGCGATTTACCCGCGTCGTTCGCCGCCAGTGCGCTCCGGAGTGACGCCGGACAGCAGGTGGATGCGGTGCGCGCGCAGCGCGAGCACGACCACTGCGTCGACGTGCTTCGGAACCGGCTCGGTTTCGAGGTGATCGAGCTTCCGGCCGACGAGTCTCTCCCTGACTGCGTGTTCGTGGAGGACGCGGCGGTGGTGTGCGGAGACACCGCCCTGATCACCAGACCGGGGGCCGAGAGCCGCCGTGGAGAGGTACGGGGGTGGGGGGGTAGGTGGGCTTGGCAACGAAGCGCTTCCGGTTTCCTCGCGTTGTAGCTGTTTTCCATAGACTTATAACCTTCCCTTTGTCTCTCTTACCTGTCTCTCCTACCTGCTTCTCGTACCTGTCTCTCCTACATGTCTCTACTTCCTGTTTCTCTTACCTGTCTATCCTATCTGTCCTTATTACCTGTCTCTCCTACCTGTCCCTTCATTTTAAAACAAAGGAGCATCTAAGAGCAACAAATGAGTTATTTTGGACTTCTTCTTATTAATGATGATAATGAAGCAGATGATGATGATGATGATGATGATGATGATGATGAGGTCCATTACTTTTGGGATGAGCATATCTGCAGGTGCACATCAGAGATAAGAGCAGGTGTGTGTGTGTGTGTGTGTGTGTGTGCGCTTTCAGCAGTGTAAGAGGTGTTAAAGTGAGCCTGAGATCTTTACTGCTGTGTAAGATCTGCTGTGTACTGCATTCAGTTGCCTTGTACTTGTACATGTGTAATGACAATAAAGTTGAATCGAATCGAATCTAATCTAATCTAATCTAAAGGTGATAATAATAATGGATGATGCAGTGAAACGCTCTGTAGAAGTGATACGTCTCGATGTGGCAGAGGGTGAAGATTAAGTACATGTTCTGACTTTTAGAAGTATTTGGAGTTGTCATGACATCAGACCGATGGAGAACGACAACATGTCCTTGTCCTCAGCAATAAGTGACATGTAATACCATTGTCTGCCACTTGTCAGACGTCTCTTCATCACAGACACTCGACTTCTCCTCAGTCATGTGCGCGAGACCTCACGTAGAAAGTCACTAATCGATCCATCTTAGCCCCGTCCTTCACGTATGGACGCTTCCTCCAATCACAATGCTGCATGTTTAATTATTTATGTATTATTATGTTTAATTAACGACTAGAGTCTGTTAGTGCGCAGCTTCGTCCCAGAAAGACTTCACCGAATCCCAGCACATTCCGTGGTGCACGGAAACACAGACTGGAATTTTGGAATTGTTTCCTTTTTCCAAAGCGAAGTCGTGCCGGTGGATTTTCCCTTCACTGGCTCAGGAATGAAGGTATTTTCCTAATTGTCGAGTTGTGATGTGACAAAACTGGAAACATTGTTGGGCTTCAAAGCCGAAATTCTTCCACCTGCGTCTCATGCGAACGGCGTGTTCCTGAGCTGTGACGTGGATCCGCATTGTAAATTCGCCCTCTGGATTGGACGGAATTCTCTGTGTCCGTGGATAAAGCGGTGGAAGCCAAGCAGACTGCGTCACACACATGCATGGATCGACATTCCTCTGCCTGGTGCGTGGTGTCTGAACGGATCTCCGGTGACTTTTCAGGAGCAGATTCAGGAAGTGTGTGTGTACATTACCTCCAAATACCTCTACTGTAACGTCTCGCTCAGCGGCTCTCCGACTCAACACACACACACACACACACACACACACACACACTAAACTCATTCCAGGCCTGGAACCTGGACATTGGTTATTTCTCTCATATGGAGATCGGACTTCCTACAGCAGAAACTGACTCAGTTCTGGGATTGGAATGACTCATTGGAATTCATGAATTAGAAACTCTGTCCCGTATTTGTGAACTTGCCGTGTCTGGACGCTCACTTCCTGTCCTGCATTGTTGCATGTGTGTGTAAAAGTGAGAGTGTATTTATCCGGACAGAGTCTCCATCATTCCCACTGCCTGTGCCACATTCCTCTCTCTCTCTCTAACCTTCTCCGCCTCCCTCACCTCGTCCCCCGTCCACCAGACTAAACAAACCTGTGTGTGAGACGCACAGAAACATGTGCGTGTGACCTCACTACTGGATTGTTTAAAAAGAGGTACAGCTGGATAACAAATGAACGGAAGGACACACCATATAGTGTGCAGCGAGGAAGCTTTCAGGCCACCAGAAGACCTTCAGATGCACCTTGATAATGATTCTCTGATGTTTCTGAGGTCCATGATGTTTCTGATGTCCAATTGTTCTTCAGTTGTTTGGTGGTTTGATGATCATGTGTGTGTGTAATCTGCCAAAAATGTTTTGCTCGATAGGATCTGTCATTTTTACCATCAGTAGACCTTTCAGAGGGAAAAAACAGAAAAAAACAGGTAAAGATCAGGGAAAAAACAGACAAAACCAGACAAAAAAAACCAGGCAAATATCAGGGATAAAACCAGACAAAAAAAAATCCCAGACAAAAACAGGCAAAGACGAGGGAAAAAAAGGCAAAGATCAGGGAACATACAGACAAAAAACAGGCAAAGACCAGGCAAAAAAACAGACAAAAACAGAAAAAAAACAGACAAATATCAGGGATAAAACCAGACAAAAACAGGAAAAAACAGGAAAAAAACAGACAAATATAAGGGATAAAACCAGAAAAAAAGACGAAAAGAGGCAAAGATCAGGAACATACAGACAAAAACAGACAAAAAACGGACAAAACAACAACAAAAAAACGGACAAAACAACAACAACAAAAAAACCGAAATGAGGTTAATATGAGGAAAACAACAGGCAAATATTACACAAGCACAAATGAACCTCAATAAGAGGCATGTTGGTGTTTGTTAGTACTGTTAGTACTGCAAGCACAGCTGCATCTCACACACACACACACACACACACACACACACACACACACACACACTGGTATGGAATGTAGTGTGTACTCTCAGTCTGAGACTCTGCAGTTCAGCATAGAGCAGCTCACTGTTAACAAGCAGCGGAGGTCATGAAGGTCACATGGAGTCGAACACTTCCTCCAGGTTCATTTGATTTGTGCCATTTCTTGTATAGGTGCCAAATTCAACCCACTTGAACTCAGTATGGAGGTGTGGGAGGCTCTGGGCCGGTCTTCTTGATCTAGACCCGAGCCCTGAGGTCACTGAGGTCTGGTCTGTTGTTCTCACAGCTGAACTTTTGGCATTCAGGGATCCATTTTATACACTTAAAATAGACTTTCAGCAGAATTGTGTTGTGTTTATGACTGGAGTGGTATAAAGTACAGGAGCCACACTGGTATCTGTATAATTATTCCAGTGTAGCGAGAGCTGTGGCACTATTACGCTGCTCTCACTCCTGTATTTCTTCTCAGCCACCAGTGCACGTTTCATACGCTGTTCCAAGATTGAATGTCAGACGTCTAATTTGTCCCTCAGTTGTCAGTGTTTTTATGACCAGCAAACGGGACCTAAATGTGGAACGGGATGTTCACAAAGCACATAATTTTATGACCCGGTGTCCACAAACAAGAGGTTTCTCATACAACTGTGAGGTTTTAATGCTCACCCCACTTTCCCTGATTACACTCACGTCTTTCTCACGTTTCAAATCCTGTGAGAGAATCATCAGAGAGTTTGTTTAAAAAGACAAATCCCAGAGTTCTCACAGGAAAAACACAGGGTGGATTGAATGCACGGTTGTTGTACATTTCCACTGCGCTACCGGACTCCCCATACACGGTCAGCTGACACAGAAATGGTCTTGCGTAACGCTAGGTCTGGTTTATCGATCTTCAGCTTCCTCAGGTCTTCTGGACGTCGTCGTTGATTTAATACGTTTGGTTAAAAATATCTTTCACTGACGTTGACGTTCAGCTGCAGCTCTGATTTAGGATCGTTCCTTTAATCGCACGCTGGCGAGCTTCGTTGTGGTTTTGTGTCTTTTTCTTCAGGAGATTAATGAGTTGAATGGTTGTACCAGTTGTCCCATGATTCATACATCACACACACACACACACACACACACACACACACGTACGCAACTCTGTGCGGTAATCCAGAAACAACTGGTATGTTATGAACTAGCGTTGAGTTGTGCGTACGATGAATTTGGCCAGATTCGTATTTATGGCTCTTATCACAGGCTTCAGTATCATCACAAATCCACATGAGGGTTGCAGGAAAGACACGGGCAGCAAACTCGAACTTAATAATTCTTCCCCGGTGGACAGAAATATGAGTTTGTCTTCTCAGAGAAAAACACGTGTCTGCTTCCTTAGTCCAAAATAAAGAACTTTAGAAGACATTAGCTCTTATTTTGTCCCCCCGCTTCGTTCCGAAGCACAAATCCTGCCAAAAATCTTTGTTTTTGTATAATTGTATGCAACTTTGAAGGAGTCTCCAGTGTCAGTGTGTTGTAACATTCAAAAAAATAAAGCTGAAACTTGTTATTTGATGTTTCCAGGACCCAGGAGTCCATCACAGTTTCTATTTTGTCATTTTGAGTGTTTGTAGCTGCTGTAGTGTGCGTGAAAACAGGAACTAATTTACCTCATTGTACATTAAATGTAACTGTAAACAGATAGAAAGTGGGTGTGGTCATACCAATCTCAGAATGTTCATCTCTAGATTAGACTAGATGTAGTCTTAAATAAAAAAGATTCATGAGTCCCAGGCAAGTTTGTACATGTTTGGTTTTTCCTGTTTTATGAGGACCGGATGTGAAAAAAAATTATTTTTATTTGTAGGGTTTTAACAGTGGCCATTGTCTCAAAGCAGTTTTACAGAGATAAAAAGGATCTAAACTTGACATGTCCCTCTATGAGGAAGAAACATTGAGAGGAAGTGGACTCAAAATAAAACCCATCCTCATCCTCAATACCAAATTGTCCATTCATTAAAGTTTAGGATGTCACCGTAATTAATACATGAAAGTGTGTGTCCACTTAACTCTCAAGACCGAGGTCTGCTTAATACACAACATGTAATATATAGAATTCCTGGTTTCACACACACACACACACACACACAGGACAGATATTTCTGTCCTCTTGTGAGGACCATATGGTCTCCATGAAGACTAAAAAACATATCCATGTGTTCCAGTACTTGAATTTTGTTGTGTATTCTTCTGTACGTTTTTCACGTTGTGAGGAATTTCGTGTCGTGTTATTTTGCTATCGTTTACAAAGAAACACTACTGGAAGTGTAATATTTTTATAGATTAGTCTTTTAAATCGAAGTGGGAATAAAAGGAAGTGGAGGCGAGTTACTGAGATCGGACAGACAGATTCAGAGAGGAATAAAACAGTCAGGATTAGTAGAGGAGAGAGAGCGAGAGAGAGAGAGAGAGAGAGAGAGAGACAGGTGAAGTGAGACAGGAGCTCTACCCTCTCTGAGTTATGACCGCAGGCGCAGGGTCTCGCCATGACATTATTTCCTCATCAAGTGCAATAAACACACACACGCACATGTCCTGGTTCTGTGTGTGTGTGTGTGTGTGTGTGTGTGTGTGTGTGTGTGTGTGTGTGTTTGAAGGAAACACTGACGTCAAGTGATTGGTGTTGCCTTTCCTAACCTTTGACCTTGAGGGGGGGGCAGTATTTGATGACATCACCTCCAACGGTGATGAGAGAAACAGAGATACTTCAATCTGCTCTTATC
>NC_060899.1:16209453-16224453 GCF_014805685.1 Silurus meridionalis
ATGCTTGCAGACATGCTTTGTGTGTGGTCCAAAGTGGAGATCAGAGGATTAATCAGGCTGATTTCTTGCCATTTTTAAATTAATCAGCATCGTCTGATTGTGCTGCAAACGAGACCGATTATTAGGCAGGTGCATCTGATACACCAAACCATGCAGAACGTTCTGCACTTACAGGAGAGAACAGCACTCTCTCATACCAGCAGGTGGCAGTCTTCTGTATTCAGTGTCCAAACAGGGAAACCGGCAGAGCTGGAACTGTGCATATATAAAGCGAGCAGCGTTTCCACCTGCTGCGATCATCACTAACAGACTCGTGCAGCTTGTAGACAAGAGCGTGAAGGACAGAAAGTGTTTGTGTTCCCTCTTTACTACATCTTCATTAACTTTCGTCTGTTGTGGTTGTTGTTTTTTTCGCTTAGCTGAATAGCCAATCGGAGTTCTCTTTCTCGCTAAAGAGCTCCGCCTCCACTTCGAAATGCAGAACACAAAACACACCAAAAAAGTCCAAAGTCGGGTTTTCACCCTGAAAAAAATGTTTAGATCTGAAAGAAAGAAGTCTGAAATTTCATCTCCATCAGTCCAATAAGAGATTTTCTGTAACAGCAGCTGCTTATTATGGTGCAGGTCCAAGTTATTAGTTAAAACCCCAGTGTTTCAGAAACTTCCTCTGGTATTCACTTGGTATCAGATGTTTCTGGGTTATCGACCCTGCTCGTGGTGGATCTGGAGTTCGTCCTGGAAATGTTGGGCTTGAGGTGAAATACACACATTTACCTTCTCGTTCATACCTTGCGTGAACATTCATGTTCAACATTTATGCAGAACTCCACACAGACTCTTCCTGCTGCGAAATCTGGGGACCCTGCAGCTGCTCCAATTAAACACCAATACCAATTAACTGTGACATCATCACAGAAGGACTTTCCCAAAATGCTGCTCATGTCCAAACTGATGGCACTTTACCTGATTGCTGCCTCGTTTGTGTGTGTGTGTGTGTGTGTGTGTGTGTGTGTGTGTGTGTGTGTGTGTGTGTTTGCTGAAGCCACTTCATAATCATCTACTCTCCTTTTTTTTTACTGTGTACATCAGTTAATCACTGACAAATCCAGAGCACCATTTCCTGGAATGGGATTGGACGAGTGTAAAAATGGAGAATGGGAGGAACATTTGCGCTCTTCCCATAAGTAGTGTTCTGGAAAGGGGTTATTTCTTTGACTCTATTACACACACACACACACACACACACACACACACACACACACACACAGACACACAAAACATGGATCATTAATCTGATTTATACCTCTCTCTCTCTCTCTCTCTCTCTCTCTATATGCCTCGTTAGAAGTTTTTTCAAAGCCCTAAATATCTTCCCAAATGTGAGGTGGTTTTCTGGAGCAGTTCCTAAGTTGCATGTGCCTGCTCGGACATTACTTAACCACCACCTATGGAGAGTGTGTGTGTGTGAGCTGTTAATATAATAGTAGTGTTTGATGGACCTCCTGGTGTGTGTGTGTCCTCCTCCTGGTGTCTTTTGTGTAAAAATACAGGGTGGTGCAGGGTAACGGGAAATTCTGGAGACCTCATGGGGTGTTGGTGATGGTATGGAACCAGTGGTGTGGAACGGAACGGAACTGCCCCCAAAATGTCGGTGCAGCACCCTGGTGTAACACATGCTGGATGTTTCAGGGACTGAAAGATGAACGTTGTCAGTGCTTTCAAATGATTTAAACTGAAAGTTGATGACGCACCGTGAGACATTAGTAAGCACACATTATTAAGAAAGCATCAAGAAGCAAACTAAACTCCTTCTGACCCAGGCTGCAGCCGCAATCAGAACGTCTCATCATCACTGTCTAATGCACAACATCTGGAGGAAACTCTGGCCATTTAAAGCCTCGATCCGGTGGGTTAAAATTAGCGCAGTGATGAATCGGGGAGGAAGATTCTGGATTTGTTGTTGGTGATGAGTGTGAAGATACCCTTGTCTGACCCTTGAAGTTCTGCTCCAGCATTAAATCCATCATGCTGCAGGCTGCTGAGTGTCGAACTGCAGAATTCTCTGAGAGCAACACTGGATATTTGGCTCGATTCCTATTATTTAACATGAACAAACAATCAAAGAAAGTCTAGCCAAGCCAGTCAGGGTTTCTGGGAAAACCCTTTTTTTTTTCGAGAGAGAGATTATGGGAAACTCCATGGTTCAGCACCACATATTTCTCTTCACCTTTTTTCCTCCTGTCTACATTTTTACTCTTTTTGGATTTTTCCACAGATGCTGAACAGGGTTCTGTGCCCAAGGCTGTTTTTTTCCCCTCATTTTTCCTTCATGTTCATACCTCAGGACCCCACGCTGTGCTTTCAAACGTTCTTCCATCAGGCTGCAAGCCAGAACATTCTGTAGTCCTTCTGGTAGTTCTTCTCAAGAACTCCATCACCCTCGTGTCTATGCGAGGTTTATTTGTATGAGTAATTTCTGAAATTGGTTTTCTTGAAAATTCCTTTCTACTGTCTGGAGTGAGAATTCTACAAAGCTCTGAGAAAAAGATGGAAACTGGCCTTCAGAGACTGGAATGTTTAGATGTTGGTGGATGGAGGACATCTCCAATAAATCAAGAGGAAAGTCAAAGAGTTCTTCACAATGCACTGTATGTACTACATGCAACTCATTTTACTACAGATGATTGATTTTTATTTTACAAACTCAGCATGTTTTTTGGAGGTCACATGACCTTAATATAGGTCACATAGTTAACATGTAACGGCTGTTCCTTTGTGAGGAACTCGATAACTTACACCAGGAACACGCAAAAAAACCCAACAACTTCAGTGTAAGTATGTGTATCAAACTCTGATCTGAATAGTGTGTTTGTTCTTCATGAAAGCACCAAAACTCCATGTGCCAGCCAGATGTTCCAAAAAATGAGATGAATTTGGTAGAAGTAGGGCCACATCTGGCATCTTTTGTATCTTTACACACTCACACACACACACAGCAGCGAGAAGGAGAAGGTCAGGACAGGGCAGCCAAAAACAGACACAAGACCTCCAGTGTGTACTGAGGGATTCCCTTAAAAGTTTTTTTTCCATGTTCTTCCACCTACATCTGAAGCCCACACACTTCCATACAGGTGGAAAACTTTCACAATTAAGTGTTTATTCTTCTCTCATCTTCTTCATTTACGTCCACACGAATGCAGATCGCCTTCATGCTTACAGAAGCTACTGGACTTTTATGTAATGCACATGTTAACTTGTGACTAATGCCAGTGTACGAGGGTTCAGTAGGAACACTAATACCTGGAACCAAAGAACCCACTGAGAGAGAGAGAGAGAGAGAGAGAGAGAGAGAAAGAGAGAGAGAGAGAGGCCTTTCTTTGGCTTTTGTGTGTGAGTGTGTTAGAGAAGGACAGTGTACACCAAATTCTGGTCCTGTCCCTGCACGAGGGGATGAATTAGCCATGCCTGCTTAGCCAGGAGCCTGTTAGACACATTCTTCTTCTCGCAGGCAGGGGGGTACCTTCTCGGATCACTCCGATAAGCGAACAAAACGACCCCTATTTGGCCTTATAGCCGAATGTGTGTCAGACCCTTTTGCCCTTCTTTTGCAAGACCCAAACAGTGGTGTTATACAAGCCTCCATGAAGAACAGGGATAAAGATGAAGGAGAGAAAATAGGTAGAGAAAGGAAAGGAAAGGAGAACTGTAAATTCCTCCTCAAAGCCTAATCTGATCCAGGCATCTCAGGACATTCACTGAAACCCCATTCTCACTAGTTACTGAACCTTAACGAAGCCACGGATTAGAAAAGAATAAATAAACTTTATTGGACTGTGTGTCCTTACAATGGAATTTTGTTTTCTTCTCATATGCTGAAACACATGAAAGGAAGTAAAGGTTCAGGACAAAGGGTCAGTCTCCTGGGTGCTCCTGGAGCAGTGAGGGGCTGCAGGCCCTGCTGAAGAACCTGGCCATTGTAATAGAAGAATGGCAGTGGAACGCCTTCACTGCAGGGTGATTAAATCTTGAGCTGCCATGGCAGCACCTATTCCCAAGATCTCCAGGTTTTACCAGAGAGAAAAGGGGAGATCACTAATCAGACTGGTGTGGGAAATATTAATTGCTGCTTTCAGGAGCATGGCTCCATTACTTTCTGCTGTTGAGTTACTAAAATAATTAGTTTCTCAACATTTCCCAGTAATATGATGAGATTTTTATTTTACAAATTGTACAATAATGGCTGAAAAACACCTTGAAAACTACCTAAAAAAGACCTAAATTTCGATATCTTGGTCGGATCGTAGTTGCCGATTAATCAACAGACTTTTAAAATGGATACTAGATAATAAAAAAAAGTCATAAAACTCCATGTAAAAGATTAGTGAACTTTATTACAACAATAAAAAACTCCACAGTACTGAATCATGAAAATGGAAAATGCAGTTTCAGCACTCGTCACGAGTTCCAGAACGAATTACCAATGAGTACCAAAGTATTCATGTATATTCATTATATTAGCAAATGTAATTATAGAAATTAGAAATCAGAAATATAATATAGTGCTCTCTGTGCAGCATGCAGTCTTGCATATAAAAACAAACAGCACATGGTGCTGGTGTTTTGCCTCTAGAGGCCGCTCTTGCAGTGACCTTCTCAGCTGCTCCAGCAACGGGTGCAACCCAGGAAAAACTATCGGTACAGATTTTTGTCAGTGAGGGAGAAGAAGAGAGTGGGCATTGAGAATACCTCCAGCCCAGGCTGATCTCAGCTTCAACACACTACCTAAACCACTGAGCCACCACTATCCCTGTAGTTCAGGAAAGGTTTGAGACACAGTTTAGGACTGACAGCCTCCTTCATACTCTCTAATGTAGAATCAGGAAACGTGTGTGTGTTTAAATGTGGCGTGTCCACGGCTGGGAGGCAGAGCAGGTAAATATGAGTTGAGAAGATGATGAAAAGCAGACAGATTAGTTTAGTTGCAACAGCAGCACTGATTGGTTGTGAGATGAGGAATGTGCTGGGTAACTGATGGGCTGATCAACACACACACTTACACACACTTAAACCTCAGTGGAAAAGAGGG
Source organism: Silurus meridionalis (assembly GCF_014805685.1). Classification (NCBI taxonomy): domain Eukaryota; kingdom Metazoa; phylum Chordata; class Actinopteri; order Siluriformes; family Siluridae; genus Silurus; species Silurus meridionalis. Next base: position 16,214,540 of record NC_060899.1, read on the forward strand.
AGATGTAGGAAAGCAATGGAGGGTGGGAGATAAGATATCATGCATGTGGTGTAGAGTAACTGGAGCTCGGAGATGAGCACTCAGCTAAACAGGAGAGCTGTTGTGCACATAATCCTGGTCTACTTTCTGGGGCGGAGTGTAATTTTAGGTGCTCAAACTTCAGAATTAGGTAAAAAGCAGAAACAGTGATGGTCCATGATGCTTTTGCTGAAGCCACTAGAGCATTACAAAAGTAACACGGTCTGAAGGAGTTATGTGGCAGAATGGATTACACATACAAAAGCATGTGGACACCTAACATGCCTGTCAACATCTCAACAAATGTTTAGATGAGTCTGTGGAGATTTTCTCATTCCGCCACATGAACATTAGTGAAGTTGTACACTGATGTTCCGATTTATCTCAAAGGGCTTCAGAGGGGTTTAAAGTCTGGGTCATGTGCAGGCCACTGAAGTTCTCTCACTCCGATTTTGTTAAGATTAAAAGTATTAACACTTTGAGAAAAATGACAGAATTTGGTGAAACGTTTAACTTTTTTGCATAGAATAGATGTGGGGGATTTGGTTAAATCCTACTTTAGGTTAGAATTTAGCAATATGGAAAAAAAAAATCAGACAAAGGAGATGTTTCTCAAGAAACTAAGAAGATGATGATCAAAGAAATCGACCCTGAAGGAGTTAAACTGTGGCACCTCCAGTACTTTAACCAGGGTCCAGGGTTAAAATATTTCAACTTTATTCTCGTAAGTTTGACTTTTTCCTAAAAATATTATGACTTTAATCTCGTAATCGTATATATATATATATTTTTTTTTTTTTTTTTACGGTAAAACGCCATCGACTTTCTAAACCTAGATTTGCTCACAAAAACATGGTCATGCTGCGAGAGGTTTGGGCCTCTTACTTCCAGTGAAGTGAAACTGTAGAGTGGACTGCAGACATTCTATAGAATTCTGTGGTAACATTTTGGCGAAGAAACACATTTAAGTGTAATAATCAGGGGTGCACATACTTTTGTAACAGTAAGTGCTTATTATATAACTTTAGATTTGCAGTTTCACTGTAATCACTGAATATGAAATGAAACAGTAATAAAGGTGGTTTGTAAAGCCGACATGGAGATCTTCAGGAAGCTTCAGAGATGCAACACATGAGCTATTTGGATTAATGTGATATCTACTGCAGGTTGTTCAGCTCATGCAAATGATGTCCAAATCAAATCGTTCTGACGTCAAACAGTGGATATGGAATACCTCTGGAGATCTGATAGCACATTCTTATAAACTTTCTTCTTCTCTTTGGCTTTGAAACCGCCAGCAAGGGCAGCATGCAGCTCTATCTTTCATGATTTGGCTGGCTTTGCTAACGTCTGATCAGGATGGTTTCCCTCTGCCTGAGCATTAAGTCTGTCTCCATTGTTTTCTTCCAGAGGCTTAACTCTAATGGATTACTCCTGCTATCTGTCTGAGGGATATGGATCAGTTGTGTTTATGCTGGAGGGAGTGATAGAGCTTCAGTTGTAAATGCTGGCAGTTGTAGCATGAAGTATGCCAGTGCGAAGTAGATGCTGCTTTGCGGAATGCTAAAGAGCAGGGCTGAAGGTTCTCTCCGCTAATTATACCTGTGGTAATTAAACAATACTTATATACCACATGGAACACTGATTATTATTTTCACGTGATTCCTTGCTTACATCTTTCAGTCAAGATCAGGTACAGAATCCTAAATCATCTTATAATATTTATTATTCTATTTTCTACTTGGTTCTTATGGCTTTGTAGTATCTCTTGATTATCTCTTTATGGTCCACCTTCTGGAGTAACTCTGTATGGCCCACCTTCTGGAGTCTTTCTGTATGATCCACCTTCTGGAGAATCTCTGCTGTCCACCTTCTGGAGTAACTCTGTCTGTCCACCTTGTGGAGTCTCTCTGTATGATCCACCTTCTGGAGTCTCTCTGTATGTCCACCATCTGGAGAATCTCTGTTTGATCCACCTTCTGGAGAATGTCTGTATAGTCCACACTCAGGAGGATATCTATTTTCCAACAATGAGATCTTGAGCAACTGACTATATTTGCACATTTTTCTGGACACAACCTCGAGAATATTGAAGCTGGTGGTCTCTCAGCACTCCCACTGGTTTCCAACAGGAAAGGCAAAATCTTTTGAACAGACTTATTATGATAATTGTATCTGGTTATAGTGGACAAAAAGACTCAAAAGCAGGCAAATCTTTTAGAATTATTCAAATAAACCAGACTACAATGAAACTAGACCTCAGATTTATGAGACCAATATAACGCAACCTTTCAGTGGAAACCGAAGCGGAAATGGTTGAGGTTGAGGTTGAGATGTTCCTCATTTTACTGCTTATTGATTAAGTATATGGCATTTAATCAGATCCTCTGAACACTTTTTTAGAAATAATCCACAGGCCACTGTACAGTGTCACTGTCAGGTCAGTAACTTGCCTTTTACTAAATAGCAGTGTCTGAGGAACCCTGAATAATGGGTTTCACCAGGAAAGAATTCAAGAATGCACTCTTTTCTCCGTCCTCTTCTTTCTGTTCATCTCACCTCATTTCTCTCCCCAAGGCCCTTTTAATGCGAGCTTCATCGGAGCACTAGATCACTTTATTGCACTGTGCCCTCTCCCTCCCTCCGTCTTTCTTTCTTTCTGGCAGGAGAGTGAAAACCATTCTCTGTGCCCCAGTGATCACTCGCAAAGTGGAATGGCAGGAATGTACCCAAAAGAGAAAGAGAGCAAAAGAAGGAGAACAGAGGGAGGTGTCCCTGGCAGTCGCTGCTAGCAGTAAAGAAGGGCACAGCTCAGCAGGGACGCCATATTAAGGTGAAGCCCAGGAGCTGAAGTGTTGGCAGACTGGGTTACCATCGTGTTACCATCGGAGTGATATCTAAAGCTTTATCATCGTTATATAAAGGAAGAGCCACGAGTTAAAGACGGGCGGACAAATGAATATTGCTGTGTATCGGCAAGAACCCGGCGATACGATACGGATCACGATACGGGGCAGCGATAAGATATGTCGCATCGATCGCAGTGCGATATGTGTATCGATATTTTCTTACACCCCTAATATTAGTAGTCCGGGGAACCTGTGTACTGTGCAAGTGTTCGCAATGTTATTACGTCCCGACGGAGGTTTTTACTCGGCTGGACGTCACATGAACAGAACGGCAGTGAAGTGATGGAGAGGTGGAACACGTGCCGTGTTGCTGTTTTAAAGCAGATCTAAAGGCTGCACGTGAGATTACAAACCTCAGGGAAGGGAACGGCATTGAGAAGGTCTCGCCTCGGGATTGTTCAGGACGCTTTCTCTATGCCTGTTATGTTTTGTGTCGCATTTTTGCATCTAAGGTTACACAATCATAACACAAGTTTGTTTATATACAAAGATTTCCATCGAGTCCAATAAATTCATTCCAGCCAAAGAATATAAATGCTGTCACGTTAGCTGTTCTGTTAAATCTCTGCTTTGGTAAGCGTGAGGAATTCAAGCCGTCCTTGTGTAGGGACGTAATTCATCGTCAGAATGTAGCTAACATTAACTTGGCGTGCTAGCGTATACTCACCTTTCACGTTGTTGGACTGCAAACATTTATTACAGCATGTTGTGGTTGCAGTTATTTTAAGTGCTTTTTTTCAACTTGTTTGATTCGAATGGTGGAAAAAAAAAAGGGCTTTTGGTGTTAGCATGACTAGCATGTGCTAATAAAACAGACAGTTCCTTATCTGCTGGAGGGGTGAGAATGTAGTCAGTGTTCGCTTGAACCTTCCACGTGTCAGGTCAGTTTTAATCAATTCTTACATAAAATACAAATGTAAAAAGGAATAATAATTGAACTTCTAAACAAAAATGTAAGTCTGGTGACTTTTTACCCTCAAACTCTAAAAACAAACACAGACTTTACATCTTATAGATGGAATACTTGCTAATTCTTTCTTTTTCTTGGTAACCACATATTTATTATGTGTGTGTGTGTACATTTGTGTGTATGCCCACATGTGAAGCAGGCAGTGTGGGTCGGTGGGTGGCTGCTTTTGCACTATCGCAGGAAACCCGGGCCCCTGCGGTCTCCCCGCAGTCTCCCTGCGGTAGCATGCTTGCATGATGACATGCTTGGCTCGACGGGAGCCGAAGCAGGAGCGTTCGATTAGCGGTGCGATGACCTCATTCCCAGATATCGCCGTGGAAACACTGATTCGCTGCTGTAAAATCAAGGGCTCTAAGAGTAGCCAAACAGGGCTATAAATCAAACACACACACACACACACACACACACACACATATAAATATATACTGTGTGTATATATATATATATATATATATATATATATATATATATATATATATATATATATATATATACACAGCAGCACAACACGACAGATGTGTTCTTTTTTCAGAATTGCGAGTTTTTACCTCAAGAAGTGCAGCATTAGAATTTTTTCATTTGGTTTTTCTCTCCTCTAGATCACTTCCTTTGGCTTCTTTACTTCATAAAAAGTTTAACATTTCCTTTTGCAATGACATCACCCCCAGCTCTTGAGTGATGATGTCATATAGATATCTTGGACGGCCTGGTAAAAATTTTGTCAAATGCTGCTGAGGCGTCCAAAAAGGCAGACGTAATCGTTTCTCTTTTAAGACCAGGGGCTGAAAGGCTGCAGGAGGAAAGTGTGTAACCCGTACGTACCTGCGTTGTCTTAACCGATAGACCCACATACACAAAAAAATGAGCGCAATCCATCAATTTATCAGTTTTAGAACTAAGAGATTGATTAAGTTGTTAAAACCCTTTTGTTTAGATGTCAGTAATGTAACTAACGACAATTAGTAGAAGATTGAGCTCAGCCATGTGACTCTGCTACAATGAAAATATAAATGAACTTATCTTGAAGCTTGGAGAGGAAGAGTCTCGTTTCTCTACTTTACCATCAATGGAGAAAGAAATTGATATGACTTGGATCTTATGTAACATTACCAAGCTTTCCGAATGTTTGGTCACAGGGTATTGAGACATTTGCCGACTGGAATTAGTCACGTCGAATTCTTTTCCTCATTGTTTGTTGCATGGCTGTTGGAAGCCGGTGTGTATAATGTCTACAGAATGTACCAAAGACTTGGACCTGAAAATCTTCCTACTGAAGAACAGGCTGCAGTTTCTGGGCACAGCCCAAGTCTGCGGTTCCAAAAACCACTTTTATGACTGTGTACAATAAAACAGCTGGAAGGAGCACAATAATTACCCTGGAAAGTATCGTTAAAATAGACAGCAATGGGAAAGTATGCACCTCGATGGAAATGGAGCGGAATGAAATGGACTCAAATATATTTTGAATGTAATCAAATGTCCACTTCTTTTTTTTTTTTTTTTCTTCTCTCAGACCTGTGCCATGAAGAATGCTTTGAAAGAGCTTGGCCTGAACATTGTGGAGATGACTGATGAATCAGCTACCCTGGATGGAGGAGACGTTCTTTTTACGGGTACCGACAGCAAGTCCAATATTAATATTACATTAATTACATTCTCTCTACAGTCATGAAATACCTACAATCGCATGGTGACAGTAATATTTGATGAGACGGATTGTCACACTTTCGTACACACCTGCTTTGTACTGGAAATACCTTGTTCTGGTTGGGAAAAGAATTTCAGGTAATCATCTGAATGGGAATTTCTGATTTGTAAATTAAAACCCAGTAAAGCAGTTGGAATGGGTTTCATTATTGTGGCCAAAATTCAATTCAGCCAGAAAATGAAAATGAGTTAATTATGGAACAACCCCAAGTGATATCCCCTACTGTTTACCATGAGCAAAGCTACAGTGTAGGTCTTACTGTTAGATCAAGTTAAATAAACACTAAATTTTTTTTACCTGTGAATCACATGGGAATGCCTCAAATTTCACGACTTCATTTAAATTGTTCCTATTTTTTCAATTTGAAGGTAGTAAATGTCATTTACTCTTATTGTATTTGGTAGACGCCCTTATCCAGAATGACTTTAAAAGGTTAAGGGTGTTGTTTAGTGGCTCAGGAGTGACAGGTTGGTGTTGGGGGATTTGAACTCACAACCTTCATATCTAAAGTCCAACGCCTCAACCACTAATCTACCACCTTCCCCCAGTGTCCCAAATAAAACCTTGCCAATGGTAAAGAAACCAATATTCTGCAAGGGCAAAGCTCCTATGTTTTTTTTGTACCCATTAGGATTTATATCAGTTGGTCCTTGTCTTCATGGAGCAACCTATTTTTTCTCAAAATCAATGGTCAGGCAGTAACATCCGCACCTTCACTCACCATCTTTATTCTTTTTTTTGTGTGGCTTTTCTCTACTACTTCCACATTACTTCCTTTAATGTAATTAAATAGAGATAAGGTGGACCAAGGACAATGGTTTGTACATTTGTGATGTCCATCATGTCTTTAGATTTTCATTCCATACAATCAGGACAATGAGGTGAACTGTTCTGAGTTTTAGAACCATGATTATTTGGAATGAAGGCCACACTTGCTCACTGGTGAATAAACTGTAAGGTAAGAAGTGTAAAATTCAACTGTATCTCCCTGCAGGTCAAGAGTTCTTCGTCGGCTTGTCAGAAAGAACCAATCAAAGAGGGGCAGAGATCCTGGCAGACACCTTTAAGGTGAGCATTCACACGTTCATTTGGGCTTCTGTATTGTAAGAAAACCAGTCATAACTTTGCACATGCATGTCCTTACTTATACATACACCTTTTTTATTACTGCACAAACTTCAGAAAGCTTCACATCTGCGGTTGATTCCCACCAGACGCTTAAGAATAACAATTTGTGCAAAGCTTTCCATAAAATTTTACGCAGTAACATTTCAAATGCCTCGCACCAAGATGGGGCGCTCATTCAGCCCGTATCACGACACGCCTCAGTAAAGGCTTTTATGTGCTATCTTTCCCTAATCGCTTTTCCCCTGAGGAACATCTAGTCTGCAGATGCACGGTCAAGCAACTTTAATTCTCGATTGCAAGATGGAAGGCTGGACCAGCACCATGGATTTCTTTGCTAATATGCTAATAACACAGATGACATTCGGTAGATAATGAGCAGGAAATGTATGTTTGTATTTAAAAGTGCTTAAAAAGTGCTTTTCTTATCGCTGTGTTTTTTTACCAGCCATTACCTTAATGTTTACGGAAACTTTGCGGTTGATTTGCGGAAGCCATCAAAGGGGAATTAAAGGGAGCCGCTTGTTAACGTCTGTTTTATTTTCCACAAACACGATTAGTGTGAAAAACGGGGAATTCGTTCCTCTCATGTGCACTTTCTGTCCCTGAAATTTGTTTTTTTAAACCATTTGGTTTTCAAAGATCAGGTTTGGACAAACAATGGTGTGTCTCTGTAATGTGTTCATGCCAGCAGGTAGATTATTTGGTTAAAGGACGAAACCTGTGTAAAAGTAAAGCATTTTAGCGGCCGTATCACTCGAGTAAACGCTGTAATAACTGGGTTTGCAGGACTATGCTGTGTCTACTGTTCCAGTAAAGGGTTCTCTGCACCTGAAGAGTTTCTGCAGTATGGCAGGTCCAGGACTTATCGCTATTGGTTCCAGCGAAACAGCTCAGAAAGCCCTGAAGGTAAAGTATCTTTAAGAATTCTTTAAGAATTTCCAGAATGAGCAAAAGATTTGGGAGCACAAAAAGCGCTGCAAATGGAGAAGGTTTTTTTGTAATGAGGAGATATGAGAGTTTGAATGGCGACCATCTAGACTCCTTGACCATCTGACTGACACCATGTGATTACAGCCTTGTTCACGTGTACACGAGTTTCTCTTCAACAAGCCAGGAGATAGATTGGCTATGGTACGAAATGGTGGCAAAAAGTTTGGAGACTCGCTCTGTTCACAAGAAAGTGATTTATTTCTCTAGGATAGGATCTGGACCTACTGAAGATTAACGAACAAATGGTTGCCTTTACATCTTTCTCCAGCTAAGGCTCCAATACCAGCATCTTTTCTCTGGTGGTTGTCAGGACAGTGTGTGGGAGGAATGGTGTTGCTGATGTGCTCCTGCAGGGCATATCCACACTTAAAAGGGCAGCGACTTCGAGGTGCCTGCTTTTTACGACTCTGTGCCATTCAAGCCCGTTTGTTGAGAACGCTCTGTCTTAATGACAAAGGGGCTCCAGCGAAGCTTGAACACAATCCCACATACCGGCCAAAGGGCCAAGAGACAATGGATGCTTTTTACAGCTTTCACCAGGAGATCTTATTATCTATTGTTGTGTACTTTTCGGGGTGATTCCTGCCAAGACAACCAGCTTTGTTTATTTTTTTGGTATATTTTTTGTCCGTCTCTAATATGGATTTGCGATCACACAGACACAGAAAAACTGCAGAAAAAAAGGCTAAATATTGTTCTGCTGATGGGACCATCACAAATATGTTTCTGTGCCATGTTGTTTTGCCAAGTCGAATTGGGACACGACAGTGGAATGCTGGGATTTTTCCAGGATTTGGAATGCCACTGTTGCCTAAACAAATGATGAGAGCTCAAGCGCCCAAATAAACATTCAGAGCTTGGGTTTAGTCATGGAAATTTACAATATTTAGCTGGAACTTTTTCCTGGCTTGTGAAAAGTACAGTGCTTAAACATAATGTTCTTTTTGTACCTTTGAATTTTTCACCCATTAAGTTAACAAGAGAAGGTCTAAGGTTGAGTGTATCTCAGTTTTTTTTCTTGTCCACTTGGGACAGTGGGACACTGGAAAGGCAGTTCAAAACTAAACACATCCAATGTAAAGCATGAACACAGCATGTCTGTTTCAGAGACTGATGTGTTATAGGAGAGTTAAACACCCATATAAATCACCTGTTGGTGTGTATGTGTGTATTCAAACTCTGCTTTGTCTGATTCAAATACCAATATATGAAGTGGTATCAAAAAGGTTTCTATACTAGTTTTGTAAATGTACCAACAGATGGCAGCACGAGGTGACACGCACAGTCACAGAGAGCACAGACCTTCATAAGTCAGTTAACCAAAAGACATCGTCCTGTGTACATTAAAAGCTGTGCAACTGGTGCTGTTCTGAGCACGTGTTGCCACATCTGATATTTTGACCACATGTGCACCCTGTCACTGAGCTCCTCCTCACATTGGAAAAAACATTATCTTACCTCCGCACCCACACTACTCGCCAGATTTGGCTCAAATTTTTGACACCGTTGTGGAGATCCGGTGTGAATCGCAGAAGATAATTGACACAATTCGAAAAGAAGACTTCCAGGACAGAGAACGCTGGGAGAACTGTAACTCTGTGCAAGGGGAATATTCTGAAGGTGATGGTGTGGACACAAAGATAAATAAAGTATTGTCTTGTAAACAGAGCAAATCTCCAAACTTTGATTTCAACTCGTATTAAATGAAAATACATTTTCTTATAGAGCCAGTCTTATAGAGCAGTCTTATAGAGCAGTCTTATAGAGCAGTCTTGTAGAGCAGTCTTATAGAGCAGTCTTATAGAGCAGTCTTCTAGGCCAGTCTTGTAGAGCAGTCTTATAGGCCAGTCTCTTCACTACTCAACCCCCCTGCTGCCCCCCTGACAGCCCTTTTGGCTGTTTCTGAGAAACTGCATGCTGCTCGGTCAGTCAAGCTGTCATCTGTACTTATCTTCCTGGACCTTTCAGCAGCATTTGACACAGTCAACCACAAGACACTTTTGTCAACCCTCAAGAGCCTTGATATCCACGGAACAGCATGGGAATGGTTTGCTTCCTACCTGGAAGGTCGTTCATACCAGGTAACATGGAGGGGATTTACATCTGCCCTGTGCAGACTCACCACTGGTGTCCCACAAGGCTCTGTACTTGGTCCCCTCCTTTTCTTCCTCTATACCCACTCCATTGGTAA
>NC_060899.1:16229453-16231953 GCF_014805685.1 Silurus meridionalis
CGTAAATTATTTTTGGACCAACGAAAGGAAGAACTACAACCATCACAGAAACCATTTGTTCTGCAGGAGCATTTTAATGAGCATCAGATGCACATCAGGAAAATTAAGACCTGTTTTAAATGATTTAAGACCCAGAACAGAGAATTTAAGACTTAAATTGTAGATTTTTTTGACTCTTTTTTTTTTTTATTCTTTTTTTTTCCCCCAAACGAAACAGCACTTAAATGGAACACAGCCTGTGATTGAGCCTCCACTCATTCCATATTCAACACTGTGCTTTTCTCCAAAACCTTTAATTCCTGGTCCTCTATAACCTCTGCTGTTCCTCATTCTGCTAGTAGTAGTAGCGTGTTAGCATTTTCTGGCCACGGCAAGCAGACCAGACAGATTTCACACTCGTCTGTATTCCAGTGCCCTTAATTCACTTCACCTCAGTGCATTTCAACCCAACACCAGGGAACATGCCGAACCCTGGCAAACCCGGACCTCACAAAAGCCTCGTCGAGATTATTCCAGCCTTTTTCGGTTGCAGGTGTAAAAGTGTGCGTTTACGTACATGACCCGAGTTTCTGATTGTTTACAATTCTTTTAGAAAAAAGCCACTAGAAGACCCTGTCACTGTTCCTGCTGTTTTTATACAATCAAGAACATCAACCAGATTCCAGATTTCAGTAGCTACTAAAATCCAGGACACCAAAAATAAAGAGCTCTTGCAATGACTTCATTCTGCACCTTGTATTTATTTCTGTGTGTGTGTGTGTGTGTGTGTGGGGGATTTGATTTAATCGAATTGAATCTGGAGATTTAATCGAATTGATCAAAATGAGCATCTGTTGCTTTGCTAACGTAAATGTCTGCTTAGGTCAGACCTTTCACTCCTGAGAATAAACACAGACCACTGGATGAAGAACCATCGTCAAAACCGTCCCTCAGCCCATTCTGCAATCAACTTTAGGTCTCTGACATGGGCCTCGTTCTTCATCTCGCTTTCTTCTGAACACGTTATGATGCTGAGGTCATACAGTGTATTTCACAGCTGCCTTTCTGGCACTCAGAGGAATGATGCCATTTCCCTCAACACCTCATCCACAAATACTGAGACATGATGATGATGATAGGGAATGGATTTGGCCTGCTGTTGTTAAAACGAAGTGTGTGTGTGTGTGTGTGTGTAATAAAATATTTGTAAAAGCAGTTGAACTGAATCACTCATGGCGGAGGAGAGGCAGGGAAATAGGTATAATGTGATTATACACACACACGGGACGTCTCCAGTTTACGATGGAGATTTGTTCTGATGACCCCGTCGTAACTTGAACCGGTTGTAAGTTGAGACATGGCCTCACCTACCCAGGAGTCTTGAGAAATGGTGTAGTTTACTGTACTATGTTAATAATGTTACAAATTGCAGAGCGTCACTTAGTAAACCAGAGCAATTAACACCAGTGTAATGTATAAACGGTACAGTATGAGACGGTGGGCTCATGGACGATCTGGAGAGCGGAGCATACGATGCTGTTGTAGATTTTTTTTTTCTTCCATTTTGTCGTATCGCTATCGTAGGATCGAAAAATCAGAAATTTCTATATTCAGTATTGGTATATTCTGAAATTGTGAGCGATGTCCAGGACATTGTCGCCGACTAGTGGTGCCTCGTGGGAAGTACAACGAAACAAAATATTTAATAATATCTTACTATTGACCAATACATTACAATTAAACACCCGAACAAACATACACACCGACATCTGTTAGCTAGATAAATTAAATTTATTAGCGAGATATCTCTATCTTATACAAACACATATTTAACGCAACTAAATCTCTAATCGCATCCGGGTCGAAGGTGTTTTACAGTTTCTACCGCCGTGGAATAAAAAAATAATAATACAATAAAAAATTGAGAAATAGCTGCTTATTTGTTTGGTGCTGTTAATTTATAAAATAAAAAAAAACAGCATTTTTTAATAATTGAAACCCGTTTTGTGGAACCCGGATGTACTCGACAAGTTGTGACGTCATTATTCCGCGACCAATATGGCGGCGTGTTTTTGTTATTGTTGAACAGGCCGAGAGCAGTTCAGGTTTAATTCAAGAATCCGCGGATTCCCTACAACATGTCTGACGAGGAGAAGGACGGGAAGGAGGAGAAGGAGGAGAAGGAGGAAGGGAGGAACTTCTTCACGGCTTACAGCGACAGCGATTTGAGCGACAGCAGCAGCGACTCGGAGGCCGGAGATCTGAAATCATCTCGGAAGAGGAAGAAGCTCGATGTGACCAGCGGCTCGTTTGAGGGAAAAGCGGGATCATCCGGTGGTGAGGTGAAAACCGGAAGTGGGGGAATACCGCTACCCAAACCGGATGAGCTTTTCAGGTCTGTGTCCAAACCTGCGTTTCTTTACAACCCTCTGAATAAAGAGATCGACTGGGAGAGCCGCATAGTCAAAGCTCCTGAAGAGGTCAGTGTTCAGTAACCAACACCTTTTCCCATTAACATCAC
>NC_060899.1:16239453-16251953 GCF_014805685.1 Silurus meridionalis
CATGACTCAGTGGAGTGACAGGGTTTAATTCAACATTGTATTATACAGTTTGAACACTAGGGGCAGTACAGAGCCTTCTGAAGAATGTAACTAATGATTTTATTTATTTTAATTGGCTTTTGGAGATGATCGGGTTAATTAGATTAATTAGTTAATAAAGGATAATAAAAGGATTCACTTTATTGCAATTCAAGGTTTCATTTTATAACAGAGTGCAGGCGTTTATTCTGTTTTTTAAAAGCAGAAAATTAGCAAATCCAAATTCGCAGGAAAAACAAACAAAGCAAATGAATCTGTTTCTGTTTTTGTTTGGTGTTTATTCGTTTGGTGTTTATTCGTTTGGTGTTTATTCGTTTGGTGTTAATTTTTTGGTGCTCTCTCATAACACCTTTTTTTTCTTTTATTCTTTGTTTGTTGTTTTTTTTAAGTGGAAATTAAATGAACTCTAAACTGCACATATTAAATAATTAAGAAATATTTTGTAAAATGTAAAAGTTTTTGAAGTCACTTCTATAAAAAATAAAATAAAATGCAAAATTTTGACCCGTTCCTCTCTTCATAGAGAGAAAGAGAGAGAGAGAGAGAGAGAGAGAGAGAGAGAGAGAAACACGTATACACACAGAGTAGAGAGAGAACGAAAGAGAGAGAGAGAGAGAGAGAGAGAGAAGGAGTTAAGAGGCAGAGATGGAGCCGCGGTTGGAGAAACGGGATCCGGTCTCCCCGAAGCGGCTCTGCTGAAGCCCGGGGCCGGGAGAACCGAACCGGACCGGACCGGGGCGCCCCGGAATGGCCGATCCTCTGCGGCGGACTCTGTTAGCTAAACTCCGGGGGAAAAAAGCGAAGAAGGGGTCGGTACCGGCTGACTGGGGCAACGAGGAGGAGGGTAAAGGGAAAGTTTTGCGCGCACAGGACGCGCACAGGGAGCGCGCGGCCGCCGACACCGGGGAGCTGCGGGACCGCGCGCAGAACGCGATGAGAGGTAAGCAGGGCCGTGTGTACGGGGGGTTCGAGCGCGCGGGCGCGTGCCAGGCTGACCAGAACGAGCCGCGCGCGTACGCACACGCCGGTCGGGGGGTCGCGCGGACCGTCGGTTCCGGGGGCAGGACGCACGGACGACCCCGGGGGTCTCCGGGCATAAGCACGAGCTGCTCCCTACGAACGTAGTGGGCAAGCAGGCGGTCGCGGTCCCGCGGAGACACAACGAGGGAGACTCCATAGGGTTCGGAAACTGCCCCGAGGTGCCCTTTATTCTTACCACTGAGAACGTGAGACACGCGCACTGCAGAGAATCTGCTTCCAGACCCGACATGAACAAAGAAAAACACCTGGAGGTGGATGAATGTCTTGCAGAACCTGGCGGAACCAAAATGGACCGTTCGCATTCTCCTAACCTTTTCCAGTATATCCATTCTGGACATGTTAACGAACACGACCTGATCCGGGTTATTGAAAGTTCTTTAGAGCTTGGTGAAGATCTCAGCATGCCTTCTCTGCAGAGTCCGACCTTCTTCCCCACCGAGCTGGAGATAGTAGATGCAGACATGGCTCCTCACCTGGTGTGTGCACGAGAAGGCATGAATCGGCACAATTCCATCGACAGCGAGGACGACGACTATTATGATAACGAAATCTTGCCATTTTACGAGTCCGGCTCCTTGAACAAAGAGTCGAACGACATTGAAGAACCATCCAGAACTTTGCAGTCGGAGCAGATTGTCGACTCCAGTGCTCAGGAGACGGACCGACTCAGGACTCAACTCAAAGAAGCCTACTACCTCCTGATAAATGCCATGGATGGCATCGCTTTCGATGCCGAGGTGCAAACGAATTGCTACGTAGAACAAAGGAACAGCTCAAGTCAGTCTCCTGATAGCCTGAGCATGAGTTCGGATTCTTCCACGAGAGAGCTCTCACGGTCCTCTGAAGAACATGATGTCCACCATTGGACACTTCTGAGTCCTGGAGAATGCACTGCTGCTGACCGTGGGAGTTCTCAGAGGAGTAAAAGTTTGCAGAATCTTCTCCAGGCCCAAGTGAGGCCTGTTTTTCAGCGCTCTTTGAGCGATGGTGAAGTCCAGTATCCTGTGCGGGCAAGCCAAGGTGATCCACGCTCCGAAAAGAGAAGTGCTCCTCAAAACACTTCTGTAAATACGCCTCCATTGGCAAACCGGGGAAACCTGGATTTAGACACAGCCATGGTTCCAGAGCAGGCAGATGAGGAGAACAGTGCCTATATTAGTCACCAGGATTCTTCAGATGGAGTTCCCCTCAGACCATCTGACCCGTTGTGCTTGCAGCAGATGAATCTTAGCAGGCATGCTGGAACGAGTGTTGGAAAACCTCCTCGGGTCACTGTGAACAAGATGCAGGAATGGATGCACAAAGGCCGCTTGCTTTCCTCAGAGATGAGGCAGAGGATTGCTGGATCCTCTTCGCATGGAGCAGCTCAGGAGCGCCATGGAAATGAGCTTCAATCTTCCTCCAAAACCTTCAGCCAGGACAACAACATGAATGGAGAAAAAACAGGAATGGTGAATGCATCAAGTGGGCAGCACTCAGGTACGAATATCCACGGGGATGAAGAAACTTCTCTCTCTCATTCTCTGTCCTTCTGTCTATGCTTCGCTGTCTTCCTCGTCTCTTGGGAAAACACTCGTACCTCCTCACCCCGTTCATTATTTAAACCTTGGTCATCATCTGCTGCTCTAGACTCCATGTAACTGGTGGTGGGTCCATGGTTTCTCTCTTCCTCTTTTTATCTAACAAAGGTTCATGTAACAAGAGGGTGTAGTTAGAAGCACGCTGGTGGAGGGCTCGCATCGGCACACCACTTTAACACCACATTACTAACCATCTGGTGGGGTCTTCATTTAACCAGGTTCTTCTGCGCTCTTTTTTTTACATGTTGCACAAACCTTATCGTGCTCCATCATTGCTTAAACTAGATGGTTTGTGAAACAAAACACACACACACACACACACACACACACACACACACAGTGTGCAGGATAAGATTTGTGTCTCCGAGGCCAATGACGTGCACCAGGAGCTGAATTCGGCCTTTGTTCCTTTGTTCTCAGCAGCACGTACAGCTTCTAGATTTAGGAAGGTCATTTGTTAAACTTTTATTAGATCATCCTAATGGAAGTGGACTGGAAATGTCTGAGCTGATTTGATTTTGACAGATATGTTCCATGTCCTCACACAGAGTTGGTGAACTTGATAGGATTTTGTACCACGAAAAATAAAGAAGTTGTTGTTCAGGGTTTGGATTTTTGGAAGCTAATTGTTTCCTCAATACCCAGTTATTACAGATACTCTCAGGGCAACATTCTGGGGAAAGCTTGGCTCCAAAGTTTCTTTAAATCTCAATGGATTTTCTTGGAAATTCTTTCACTCTATTAGTGTATTAGTAATAATTATGTCCAGACCCTGAATAATGGCTACTTTTACATACTTATTTAGTGTGAAATTTTACAGCTCAGTAATAATAACAACAGCTTTTATTAGCTGGAAGATCTTAGTGGATTGGTAGCTTTTGGTCTCCATGTTCTCAGAAGTTTGTATGGTAAAGTTTGGATTTTGGAAGCTCATTTCTCAGACCTATTGACCAATCATGTTTATACATCATTTAATATCTAAAATAGGAAGTGCAAATTTGACATGAAATTCTGTCAGAAGTATTGCATTGAGTAACTGCTAGATTTTGGTTGGATTTAATTCCAGTATCTCTTTCGGAGTTCTTTGCTACTTTGACATATTTCTAGACATGTAGCGTCTCTCTATTTTGAATTTCTCTGCTAATTTGTTGCGCTGGACCATCATAATAACGTCTGTGTTTCAGAAATTTGCCATGTTTCCACTTATTTTTAAGGACCCTCATTTGATGTAAGGTCTTCTTGTTTTCAGGCTGTGTTTTGTGTGTGTGTGTGTGTGTGTGTGTGTGTGTGTGTGTGTGTGTGTGTGTGTGTGTGTGTTATTTTCCTGCTGCTCTGGGTTCTGGGGAAAATCCATAGCTCATGCTTTGCTATAATTGTATTGGTGTTTGAGATAAGCAAAAATTAGTGTTCTGGAGTGAAAACTGAATGATAAAGTGGTATTTCAGAATGCTGTGTGTGTGTGTGTGTGTGTGTGTGTGTGTGTGTGTGTGTGTGTGTGATAGAGAGAGTTGTGTGTCAAGGGAATTGTTTGTTTTAGACAGGGCAACTGTTTGGCTTTTAACATATGCATACTCACAGATGTTGCTAGTGTGTGTGTGTGTGTGTGTGTGTGTGTGTGTGTGTGTGTGTGTGTGTGTGTGTGTGTGTAAGTAAGAATGAAAACTGCTAAAGGAGCTTGACATGAGATACAGTGGTCCTAATGATCTCCCACAATGCACTTGAGCCAATTGCAGAAGCTTCCCGCTGCTTCCTCGTTCACGACCGCTTGCTGATCTCGTATCAGTTACCTCGACCTCGACGCTTCCTAAATCATTCAGCACTCGTAACCAGCCCCGATCTGTGGTCAGTTCAAAGATCCGTGCGATGCGTCCTTTCAGACGCATTCCTGCGCTATGGAAACGTGACACTCTGGGAGGGAATATTTGGCATACTCTCTGAGCGGCTCGTTTGTGTTTTGGTTACTCAACACAGAGGATATAAAAGCAGAGTTACGCATTAGTTCCAGGTCGGCTAGGGATTAGTCGTTCCGGTTAACTTCGGGTAACCTGCAGAAGAATGCTGGTTATTGATCGGAGCTGTGAATACACTCTGGAATACACGGCTTACTCTCGGTCAAGTGTACGTGTGTGATAACGCCGTGTGAAACTTTTTCTGTGTAATAAACATTTTATGACAAAATATGAATTATTTATTAATAAATATGGACGTTAGTTCTTTTTGTCGCTTACGTTGCAGCAGCTATAAACGCACGTTCCCTCGTCAGCCGTCGTTATTTTCTCTTCTGTCATTAAAAGATGTTTTTTGCTGATCTATTTGATGTAAAAAATTTATTAACACACTTTTCAACCAGTCAGAATCCAGGATTCAAAACTGCTGTGGTTAAATATAATAAATAATAATATCATTATAGGATTAATAATGTAATAATAACCTCCTCCTGATTCATCTGTGTGAGCATTAGCTGTAGTGTGTGTGTGTGTGTGTGTGTGTGTGTGTGTGTGTGTGTGTGTGTGTGTGTGACTAACATGACAGTCATTGACTTGTGTCCCAGAGCTTCCTTGTTTTCCCCCTGATCTGAGAACGTCTATCCAGCACTGAGCAGAACCTTGGTGAGATTATTTAAAGGAATGTGGTGTAGTGTTTTTGAGTTTCCCCTCAGGCATGGCCAGTTGAACTGAACATAGACCTTTGTGTGTCTGTGTATGCATTTGTGTGTCTGTGAGTGTGTGTGTGTGTGTGTATGTCTCTGGTTCTTAAATTCCCTGCGTGTGTGTGCATGTTCCTTTAGTTATGAAAAATCCTTCAAAAGGAACAAGACGGCATCCAACACAACACAGTGCTCAATATAGCACACACACACACACACACACACACACACACACTCAGAAGTATTTTTACGCAGAACGTCTTATTTGCTGTTTATTTACTATTGAATTGTTGCACAAAAACAACAGAACTTTTGCTAGCTTGCTAGCTAGTTTATGTATGCTTATAACAAAAATATCTTGCTAACCTGAAACCTTTATAACACAACCTGTATTTAATATTGCTTTTATTATTATTGCTATTATTTAAGATTTGTAATTGGAAAAACTGTAATATGTTCATTATTGGATAAATCAAACATGTTAGTTTGAAACATATCTATTTAAAGCTGAGTTTGTTGTATAGAAACAAAAGGACCTTGCACCATGACCTTGTCCACAAAAATATTTTCAAAATGAAACTGGTTCAGGGTGTACAAAAGGTTAGTAACCCTTGATCTAAGGAACGAATGTATAGCTACCAAGTGTGCACATAACCTGTAGTAACTAGCTACTTAGCAAAGTTAGTTAAGGCTAGTAGTGTAAAATTATGTTATTTTGTAAGCGGGTTGACTTGGCATGACAATGGAGTAGAGGATCCATGTGCAGGCGTTATTTAATGAGAGTGGTCAAATGAAGGGTATCTAAAAAACAGACAATGGTCAGGGCAGGCAGCAAACAATCACGAAACACAAGGTCCAACACGTTACAACAATGAACATGAAACTTGGTTTATGTGCCAATAAAAATAACAACATAGAAACACAGGACAGCATAGACAAAACATAGAACCCGTTAGTACAACAATACACAGCAATGTGTGAAAGAGAGTGTGTGTGTCCCTTTTAAAGCCCTCCTGCTGGGAATAAGGAGGAGTCGGTAATTGGTTCCCAGGCAGGGGGTTCTGGGAACTGTAGTCCAGTAGGACACAGTCTTAGTGGTCATAGAGCTCACTGGTGTAAAGTGGGAGGAATGACAGGGGCTGGATACATGACATTTTTATTTTAGCTACAATAATTGTTACTGTTAAACAGGTAAACAGATCACTGACAAACCAATCTGAGGCAGGTTTTTAATGCTAGCTGTATGCTAACATTGGCACGTTGAAAAAACGCTGACCGCTCGGATATTGCAACAATTTCCGTAATATTTATTATATGTATTAGCCTAGAAAGTCTGAACTAGTAGCATAGCATATGTAGCATTCGTATGGTTATGAGGGGAGTGAGGTGATGTTGGGTTGCCATAGTGATGTGTCTAATTAGCAAATCATGCATATTTATATATGCAAATGAAGGTGTGGATACATTCCTTGGCCATTTTACCAGAGTCTAAAAGTGTGTGTGTGTGTGTGTGTGTGTGTGTGTGTGTGTGTTTGAGAAGAGTGGAAACACTGGCTGAGAGAAACAATAATGCCTTTACATTCAGCATTTCAATGTGAAGAGCAGCACTTGAGCTAATCCTGCGCTAAAGCTCTGTGGTCGCACGTGTGTGTGTGTGTGTGTGTGTGTGTGTGTGTGTGTGTGTGTGTGCTCGCCTCGCAAGCTTGTAACATCATACGCATTGTGTTTCTACAGCAATGACACAGATGATACAGTTTTTAACCTCCAAAATGCTGTAATGACACAGTCGGCTTCGCTTCCCCCACGAATATTTTTTCCACAAGTGAAAATATTTAGCCCAAAGTGTAATTAAGAGGTTGCGTGAGGCCGTGTTTCCTGCAGGAATAAAGAACGTGTCATTAACACATGCACAAAAAAAGAGAGAGAATAAAGATGAAAACAATCTTTGCAGGAGTCTTCTCCTCAGCGTGTCGCAGCAGGACTCCCCATTGGCCGACGCTTAGGAGAGAAATCCACAAAGCTTGTGTCTCGTAACCTTTCTCTTTATTTTACTGATCATAAATCTCTAGTGCTGTTGAAAAAGCGGACGTTTTCTTTCACTCTCACTGAGAATGTAATACACTCCACTTTCTCAATCCCAAAACACAAAAGCACAGACTCGTAACAGCGTCTATCACAGCGAGCCCCAGGAGGCCGAAGCGTTTATTCTGCCTCTGTCTGTTTGTTTAGGAGGAAAAGCTCTACTTTTTCATTCAAGTCTTAACTCTGTGTGCGTGTGTGTGTTTATATAAACACTTTGGTTTGGTGGTATTTAGGTGTCTGTGTGTATATGTGTGTGTGTGTGTTTATATGTATGCTTGTAGAACTTTGAGAGGACCAACTGCCACCATAATAAGTGCTTTGGCCTCAAGAGGACAAAAGAGAAGTGCATTTTTCAATTGCAAAAAATGAAGCTTTTGCAGTTTTTTTTTTTTTTAGTTTTGTAAAGTTCTTGAGGTAAAATGTAAAGTTACTGGGGTAAAGGGTAAAGTAACAGAGGCGAGGTTTAAAATTGCTGTGCTGAAACAGTTACTGAGGTAAAGTATAATGTTACTGAGGTAAAGTATAATGTTACTGGGGTAACGTATGTTGTTACTGGGTTATAGGTTATTGTTACTGAGGTAAAGTATGATGTTACTGGTGTATAGGTTAATGATACTGAGGTAAAGTATGATGTTACTGGGGTATAGGTTAATGTTACTGAGGTAAAGTATGATGTTACTGGGGTAACATATGTTGTTACTGGGGTAAAGTATGATGTAACCGAGGTAAAGTATGTTGTTACTGAGGTATAGGTTAATGTTACTGAGGTAAAGTATGATGTTACTGGTGTATAGGTTAATGTTACTGAGGTAAAGTATGCTGTTACTGGGGTAACGTATGTTGTTACTGGGGTAAAGTATGTTGTTACTGGGGTATAGGTGAATGTTACTGGGGCAACGTATGTTTTTACTGGGGTAAAGTATGATGTAACTGAGGTAAAGTATGTTGTTACTGGGGTATAGGTTAATGTTACTGAGGTAAAGTATGATGTTACTGGGGTAAAGTATGATGTAACTGGGGTAAAGTATGATGTAACTGAGGTAAAGTATGTTGTTACTGGGGTATAGGTTAATGTTACTGAGGTAAAGGTGCTGAGGCAAAAAGTAATGTTTCTAAGGTAAGGGATTGAGGTGCTGGGGTAAAAGATGAAAGTAAAGGTTACTGAGGAAAACTGTAATGTTACTCAGGTAAAGGAGGAAGGTACTGAGGTGAAGGTTTGTTTCGATCGTATTATTGGTGGTGACACTCATGTTGGTGAAGGTGGTGATGGTGATGGTGATGGGGTTGGTGGTGAAAATGATAACAGTGATGATGATGATGATGACGACAATAATAATGATGATGATGCTGATGATTCTCTCTCTCTGTTTTTCTAGTCCCTGTGATAGAGAACCGTGATAACTGCACTCGTCCAGTTCCTCTAAACTCCATCACTGTCTCCAAAAAACGTAATTGGCTGAATCAGAGCTCCATGCGACCCTCACCAACCTCCGACGAGGATGACCACACGCACCCATCACAATCACACACTCACACTCAACCACAAACTTGTTCCCGACCACGTGTCCCCGTCTCCGACCCTGTCGAGGAGAACGACGCAGATGACGAGGGTGAGATCTGGTACAACCCGATTCCTGAGGATGAGGAGGATCTCCATCACGGCGAGTACGGAGAGAGAGTGTCGAGGAAGATGAGTGGTGAGGAAGGGGGCAGAGTCTCTACTACTGCGAGGGCTTCTGGGAACTTGAATGCCAGTCATTCCAGTGAGCAGAAACATGTGTACAGAGAGAAATGCAGATCACAGGAGGAGAAACCAACAATCAAGACTACAGGTACAGGTGTCTCTCCATCCTCTCCTTTTTCACCTTGACTACATCTTTCTTGTTTTCCTTTATGTCCTCTTTTCACCTCTTGCTATCTTTTGGAACTAAAATGGACTTGGAAATCACCCAAAATGACCACAAACACCTTTGTACTCTTCTGATTGATCTGATGAGCAATCTATAAAAAAAATGTCTTTAGCCAAAGCTAATGTTAGCAGTATTGACACTAGTATGGGGAATATAATTAGCATAGGCCAAGCTAGTTCTATTACGAAAACATTAACACAGACCTGATATTAATTTCACCGTCCTGCTAATTCCACCGTCCTGCTAATCCACTGTCCTGCTAATCCACCGTCCTGATTTTAGCCTGATGTTATGATGTTGAAATTGTCTGTGTAGTTTAATAGTTTAATTAAGTTGGATGTTGTTAGAAACCTTGCCTTAGAACTTAGCATCAGATAACGCTGTTAAAATTGTATAGTCACCTAAAGAAGTATATAAAAGGCTGTTGTGATGTCATGTGATCATACTGTCTGATTGGCTGATCAAATGTAGCTAACTAAAGCTTTACCCTTGATGGCCCATGAGTACCTGGTGCGACTCATGGCCTTACAACACACACATATACACACACACACACACAATAAGTAGCCATCCCTGTTTAATTAACAGCAGACATATAATACCCTCTCTCTCTCTGTTGCTCTGTCTATCTCTCGTTACTTGAGATTACCCATAATCCCTTGGAGAGTAATCTGAGCTGACATGGCGTGACATGGTAAGGTGACATGAGAAGACACAAGACAATGAGTGAGATGCTCTTCTGACCTCTGTCCTATAGAAACACCATGACTCTGTGCATGGTGTACGTGTGTGTGTGTGTGTGCGTGTGTGTGTGTGTGTGTGTGTGCGTGTGCATCAATCTGTGTGGATCTCTGTAACAGGACACTGTTCTTACACTACTCCTGCTGAATGATTTAAGGGAGGAGAAGATCCTATACATACACACACACACACACACACACACACACACACACACACACCATGCACTCCAGCACTCTAGCATGGTGTGTGCTGGCTGCCATGAATTCGACTATTTTTTACACAATTACAGCTGCAGGTGTGCAGAGAAATCGGGACCCGCTAAAGAACTATCATAAATCATTAATGCCAGTGGTGTGTTTGTGTGTGTGTGTGTGTGTGTGTGTGTGTGTGTGTGTGTAAAACAATCCACTGTTGCTAGCTCATATCCTGCAGTAGATAAAAGGAAGTGTTGCTTATACTATACTCCTTCACCAATCACACTGCTAATTACAGCCTGTCTAACACACACACACACACACACACACACACACACACACACACACACACACACACACACACACACACACATCAAAACCCCCAAAACACAAAGGTCCCACTAATTTACGCGCCTCAGCATTCACACAAACGGTGTGTTACCACTACAGAGACCTTTTCAGGAACCTTTTGGAGCTGAATTAAAGCTTCAGAGTTCCTCAATGACTTCCTGGTCTTTGTTCCTACGAAAGTTCAGTAACAGCAAAAGAGAAGTGTGTTTGACAGCTAGGCGATGTCTGGGAGACTTCGCTTAGCAGCATGTACACCGTGCTGCATTATTACTGTGTGGTATAAGAGGAATAAAACACAGAATAGGGACTGCGCTTCAGGATTATTTTACTATTATTACTATCATTATTTTACTTTTTTATTGTAATTAAAAACTTTTGAATTATAATTATAAGAATTATAATACAATTGTTGTGATTTAGGAACAAATATTCAATTTAATTGGATATTAAAATATTTTATATACCGGGTTGCTGCTGTTATTCAGACAAAACTGTTCTCTGATCCTGTGTGTGTGTCAGAGGAGGGAAGTAACAGAGTACAAATACTTCGTTACTGTACTTAAGTAGATTTTTCTGGTATCAGTATTTTACTCCACTATTTATTTTTCAGACAACTTTTTACTTTTACTCATTACATTTTTACACAAATATCTGTACTTTTTACTTCTTACATTTTCAAAACCGGCTCGTAAATAAATAAATTTTAATCAATTCAGCACGCATTTCTGTTTCACCATTTTTATAGAAAATGTAAATACATAAATAGATATAAAATATAGATAGATATAAAATAAATAAATAAACTCCAGATAAAAATATTTTTAATCAGTAAACTTTTGTTTTATTTCTGTGCCAAGTCTCAAATCAAACACCAAATCCGCCATGTTTTACACAATTTACCCTCTGGGGGGCGTTTTGTGGGGTTTTCCCTCATAATGGCAACACAAACTTAAATTACTGTCTTTATTGATCGTACAGATAAAAACAATACATCATTCAAATCTTTAAAATGTCTATAATTTTCTACATATAAGCTTCCTGACTTGACTTGAAGAGGTGCAGTTTCTCCGTTATCACCTCATTAACTGTCCGTGTGGAAACATAGCAAAGGCTCTTAATGATGTCACTGTAATCACTGTACATATGCTTACATACATATCACATGCCGTAAATATGATACATGTTTAACACCTCCAAGCTGCCAGTTTTGGGCACCTGAGCAAGCCCTTAACTCACTACTGCTCATTTAGTAAATGAGATCATTAAGAATCGCTCGGGATAAACACTTACAAAAGGAAGTGGCTATATCTCGCTATCTTTGTCTCTCTATTTTCTCTATCTAATTGTCTCTTTGTCTCTTTTAGTAAATGTCTCTGTCTCACTGTATATGTCTCTCTCTTGCTGTCTCTCTATTTGTTTCTCACTCTTTCTAAAGCTGTGTCTGTGTCTCTTTGTCTTTGTCTCTGTCTCTGTCTTTCCTGCTTATTTACATGTCTAACAAAGTTTTGAGGTTTGAAGTAATGCCAATAGCGATCTATGATGAAAGACTTCCCTGGTTCGATTCTTACCTCTAGTTTCATATTGAACATTATAAGAAGTTTTTAAAACCAGAACAATAAAAGGTCATTAAAATTGGTTGCTGGTAAATCATGGTATATCAGTGGTGCAGGTGTTGGAGATGTGGTTCTTGTACCTGAGTCACTTCTCATAGACTTCGAGTAACTGAGAGAATGAACAGGAAGGAGAAGTTTTGACCCTCTACCATCATGATCTTAGAGAAAACAGTGGTCTCTTAACTATAGAAAAACCAAGAGTCCAATAAGCAAAGCCTTGTTTGTCACCCCTCTGGTAGTGTAGTGGTTAGTAATGCAGCCTCTGCTATCTGACTCACCCGGTTCAATTCCTACCCCTTAGC
>NC_060899.1:16256953-16271953 GCF_014805685.1 Silurus meridionalis
TTTTTTTGCGTAAAGTTCAACTTCATGCCAGGTATAAGGGTGTAACGGTACACGTATTTGTACCAAACAGTTTCGGTACGGTGCACATCTGTGCCAAATTCAATCCCTGTTTTACATGCGGAAAATAGTTATAATCTGAAAACATGAATAAATAATATTTTGTGTGTGTCTTAAATGAAGAAATTTGCTGTATGCTGAAGAGTATGCTGAAATATGTAGAACAGTTAAGTAGAACATATCTTTAGAAAGGCTATTTCTCTGTATTACCCAAATGGGGTCTAACAAATTAAACTATTAAAAATTTTTTCCATTTATTTAATTTTATTCAATCAATTTAATTTGTGCCAATTACACGCCTGTGCCGGGTTGTTGTGTTGTTTGCCCCTCCCACTTCTCAGGACACAAAAGTTTTTCCATCTTAACCCATGGTTGTTATATTGTGACATTATAACTACAAGTATTAACATTCGTAGTATTTACAAGCACATTGTTAATCGTGGCAGAAAATAGCTGAATAATTAATAATGTACACTAATTCGTTTCACAGCCGGAAGTTCGGCGGACGTGTACTCCTGAGCTCACGTGCATTAAAGTCTGGCCTCCGATTTATTTTTATTTGATTCGAAAGAATAGAAGCTGTAAGCGATTGTTAATTAGCGGTGTGTTTGTAAAGTTCAGACTGCAGTAAAATTGTCAATGGCATTGGCTAGCAGTAAAAAAAAACTCTTACACACACACTTACACACACACACATACGCAGGGTCTCTGTAACGGTTGTGTATCCAGGCCCCTCGCCAGGCCTTTAGCTATTCATCTCTTGTTCGCTGTCTCTCTAACTTAAACACATGCAGCTCAAACACTACACACACACACACACACACACACACTCTTTTGTCCGCAGTTCTGCTACAGCTAAAGCACGGGAAGTTTCTTTCCCTAAACCCTTTTTCTTTCCATGGAAGTGTTTAAGGTGATCCTAAATCAGTCTGTAAATGGATGACATGTTCTGCGTCTCCAAAAGGCAACCATGAGGAAAGGAGACATTGAGAATAGTTTTTCTTTAGCGTCACAGCCGAGCAGTAGAACGTCGTTTCCTTTATATTGTCTAGAGAACATTTAAATCATGAGATGTTTGCTTTCATTTCCAACAAATCCGTGGTAAGTCAGTGGTTTTCTGTGAGAGTTTCCGACCTCGCGCACGGCCTTGTGAAGCGGGCGGACAATATAGCGTGAAAGATATGCAAATCAGAAATTGTTGTTGAGGAAAAAAGGAGCAAAGGTGTCACGTAGAAATTTACAACCGATGTGGGGTTTTTCTGCAGGTCATTGGTGCGCATGCTAATAAGCTAAGCTGATTAGATTTCCGAGTGTAGACACCGAAGCACTCGATGACGCAACTCTGTGTTCTCCACAGACGCCTCGATCTCTAATGATAGACACAAAACCGCCGGAATAGCTTAATACCTCAGAAATAACAAATACATTTATGTCCACTATGACATTATCGGTTTCTTCTCCCTTCAGGTTTCAACACTTTCTGAGGCGATTCTTTCACCTTGCAGAGACATTTTCTAATTATTTACCGTTTTAATGAATCCCTATATGCATAATCCGGAGTTTTGTTGCTAATTGGTGGTTACCAGCCTGTAAAAGTTAACAGTTTTCCGTTAGTTTTCCCTCTGTCCCCACCCCCTACTTCAGCTACCTCTGAGAAATGCTGTAGCAGTAATAATCACAGTTTCAGTTTCTGTTTTGCTAATCACTAATCTCGCGTCATAGCTGGTAGTCATGGTAACATCACAGATCTTTTTCTTAGATATTGTGTTTATTACATTCATAAATATATCTAACGCTGCTTTTGTGTGTGTGTGTGTGTGTGTGTGTGTGTGTGTGTGTGTGTGTGTGTGTTTTCAGGTGGTAGGACTGTATCGTTTGTGCGGCTCAGCCGCCGTCAAGAAGGAGCTGAGGGAGGCGTTTGAGAGAGACAGCCACGCCGTCGAGCTGTCAGAGAGCAACTACCCCGACATCAATGTCATTACAGGTAACACACACACACACCACATATACACACTCAGATACACACACACAGTTGCGCTTCATGGCTAATTTTGAAAAGAGAGAGATTAGCTGAAGGTCAAAGGTCAAATCTAAGCTCACAAGTTTCTTTGTATTGCACTTTCTCTCTCTCACACATATACACACACACACACACACACACACACACACAATCTCGACCAACTCGTCAGTTTAATTCGGACTCGGTAACTTCCAGAAAAGGTCCCTGAACCTCTTAGGTGGAAGGGTACTTGATGTATGAGGAACAAATAAAAATGGGGTGAAAAAACTGGGAACCTATGATACTCCCTCACTTGGAAGAAGGACACACACACACACACACACATCACCTCCACTACTTCGTCTGTTTAATCCGAAAAGGTTTTGGAACGATCTGAAGTTCCACCGTGTGTCTGAGATACGGAACCGGAACTTGGAACTTTGTTGAAGACGTTCCAGAACTATTGAGGTGAAAAGGTGCCTGATGTAGAAGGAACAAATAAAGTAGGGTCAAAAAAAGTGAGGACCTATGACATGCCCTTATCCAGAAGGACACACACACACACACACACACACACACACACACACACACACACACACACACACGTTTTATCTTTTGGAAAACTGTGTTTCTGAATGCTGACTTCCATATGTTACCCACTTCCCCCATTGCTGTGTGTGTGTGTGTGTGTGTGTGTCTCCTGTAAAGACACAAAAAGTCATTAACAAGTGGCCTCTTTGTGTGTGAACACACACAGATGGTATTTGACTCACGCCTGCTGGATTAGCAGAGTGCTAACAGAGACAAAGCCACAGAGAGAAGGGGGAGGGGCAAGCCAAAAGTCAGGGGCACTGTGTGTGTGTGTGTGTGTGTGTGTGTGTGTGTGTGTGTGTGTGTGTGTGTGTGTGTGTGTGTGTGTTTGAGAAACACATTGGTCAAACTGTGAAAACACTTCTCACACCTGCGAGTAGCACCGCCACCTGCCTTCACAACAGTCATGACCTTGTGTTTATAAGCTCTGTGTGTGTGTGTGTGTGTGTGTGTGTGTGTGTGTGTGTGTGTGTGTGTGTGTGTGAAGCGGGGGAAGGGTGTTAGAAATAGTACAAAGAGAGCAGCCAAGCCATAGTACGTTAATCATTGACATTTACTTAATGGTGAAACACACACACACACACACACACACACACACAGCGGGTTATCAAGGTTTGTACGGATGTGTTTGTTGAAGGACGTGTCTCAAAGTGTTGCCATCACGTCCCGTTAAGAGGGAGGGCACGTCGCACACGTGTCACAGGGAAAAAGACAGAGAATAATAGTGTACTAATGTTAACCGTAATGCTAAACTTCTCGCGTCCACCTGCCGTTAATCAGAAAGGATGCGGTGTCCTTGGAAACCAGCCATTTCCAGGACAACGCAGGCGCGGAACCATACCTGAGTGGAGGAACTGTATATTTCTGTGTAACACATTTGTACGAAACGCGGTGTCGTGAAAGGATTGTAGAACCATCAGAAACGAGCCACAACTTTCCAGAATGTTCTGCTACAGTCCATCAGCTGATGCAAAAATGCTACAATTTTGCAGAAATTATGCAAAAAAACTAAGTTTGCTGAGCGTGAAAGAGCGAATTACAGTGTCATTTCGCGAGCTTGCTGCTACACTTACAACGGATGCTAACTTGCTAACAACATTTCATCTGCTGCCATCTGATACAGCATCTGCCATCTGATTTAGCAGTTAGCAAAAAGTGAGTGAGATTTTGGTTAGCCTAGCTTTTTGGAAGAAAACCTAACGATCCTCCAGCTTGCTAAATTAGCTGAAGCGTGATTTGTTTAGCGTTATATAACTTGGTGAAAAGTTAGCTCATGCGTTAAGCACCATGTTTTGCTAAGTGCTGAGAGCACTTTGAGGTGTGTGTGTGTGTGTGTGTGTGTGTGTGTGATTACCAGAGCCACAAGGCTAATCTTGGCCAATTCCCAATCAGATTTGATTAATGAACCACTATTTTGCTTAGCAAAAACAGTCCAGCATTGTGTGTGTGTGTGTGTGTGTGTGTGTGTGTGTGTGTGTGTGTGTGTGTGTGTGTGTGTGTGTGTGTGTGTGTGTTTAAAATGCTATTTTTACTCCAGTCATTCTTGATTCAGATCCGAACCCTGACTAGATTAGCTCTACATTTTGAAGTGTGCTAATCAGCGCTAGTCCTGTTCACTAGCCCTCGTTTGAGCTCGTCCGAGTCTCACAGCCTGTTTATCGTCTCGGTTTCACTCATGCAGAACTGATCACTCGTCTCAGGAAGTCTCGAGACTCTCGGGTTAGCGTTAGCGTCCAGGTCTCGGATCGAGTGCGGTGATTAGCGGTGTTGCGTTCCCGTCTGGCTCTGATTTTATGGAGCGACTCGGCGTGAGACTCCACGCTCAGGTGTGAAAAGTCGATCTGTCCATCCTGGGACAAATCCAACGTCTCTCAGATACACCACAACAATGAGTTCTACTCACACTGCCAAGTCTGAGAGAGGAGGAGGAGAAAAGAGAGGTGAAAAATGGGGAGGAGAAGAGTGGAGAGGCGTGGGGAAGACAGGAAGAGGGGAGGGGAAGAAAGGTGAAGAAGAGAAGAAAGGAGGAGAGAGGAGACTGAATAATGGATCAGCTTTATTGGAGATGATCCTGGTTGTAATTTGTCAGGTATCTCAGTGCCCCCTGAATTTTTTAATGACTACTTAATATTTTTTGCGATTTATTTTATAATTTTTTTTACTATAATGAATAAATGTCTAGAACTGGACATTTCCTGAAGTAAATATGAGTGACGTTTGTCAATGCGAAATTCGTCACCCAACACGCTTGTTTCTTCACTGCGGAGTGTCTGGGGAGGTTCTCCTTTCCGTTTCAAGATGTCACACTTCGATGTTCACTGTTACTTTCTGTGGGGGTGGGGCTAATAACATCATGTGACCTAGTGTGACATCACAATTTTACCCAGATATCAACACTCCCCATCATGCTGAGCATTTTGACACGTCATGTCAGTCTTTTGTGATTTCACATATTTCATTGGTTAATTCTCACGTGATGTCACGTGACATGACTGTGACTTTATAAAAAATATTTGTAATAAAGAACCTTTTGTTTTGTCGCTTTGTTGATCTTAAATCAGTAATCTCTCTCTCTTTCTCTTGTCATTTGTTCTTCTTCTCCTTTAGGTGTTCTGAAAGACTATCTGAGGGAGCTTCCTCATCCTCTCATCTCTAAACCTCTGTATGAGGCGGTTCTAGACGCCATGTCCAAGCGACCGCTGCTGATGGGAAGCGGCAGCTGTGAGAACGACCCGCTCGACTCGGACCATGCCGCGGGATTGCTCGAAACGCTGCCGGAGATCGAGAAGGTACCAGAAACCTTCAGGTTTTGGATTTTACACTTTTAGTTTTTCTGTAGAAAATGTTCTCCCACTGTTCTATTGCTGGTTTCTCACTTCAATCCATCACTTTATCTGCTTGGATGGATTTTGCTAGATAAGAGCTTGGAGGTCTTGTAGATTTGTCCATTGTCTCAAAGGCTCTGTATAGAACCCTACAATTTAGAGTTTCTCCATCCAAGTTTCATGTAGGACTTTTTTAAAGGCTAAGAACGCTTAGGTTTAGAGTGAATCCTCCTTAAAGAACCTTAAGCTAGTTCTTAAAGAGGAAATAGTTATCAATACTTTATTGTTTGTGTAACACAATTACCCAAAGAACCCATTTTCTACAATTGTACCACATTCCAATAAAGTTTAGACAATTTTATACAGGTTCTTAAGTTCTTCATCTTTTATAAAGAGAATACTGGAGTTTGTACCACACACCTTCAGAGTCATTACACCTAGTAGTTAGAAAAAGGAAAAAGTGGTTCTTTTGTGGTCCAAACTTCAAATCTTCTTTAATAACATCAAAGAAGATTTGAAATGTTTTGTTGCTTAATTGGAAAAAAATCTCATCAATATTTCGTTCATTCTTAAAAAGTTCCACTCGGAATAATTTCTAACAGGAAAAACACTAGTGAAACTTCTACGGGTTCCTCAGAAACACAACAGAAGACACCTTGAAGGTTCTACAGCTATCTTATTCCACCATGCTTGTTAGCAGTGTGTTTAGTTCTCTTGCTACACACTCACTCTCACCTCTTTCCTTCTTCTAGACGACTCTAAGGAAACTTCTGGACCACCTGAAGCGTGTCGCGTTGCATCACGAGGTGAACAAGATGACGTGCCAGAACCTGGCTGTGTGTTTCGGACCCGTGCTGCTCAGTCAGAGACAGGATGCTTCGGGTCTCGCTAACCGAGTGTTCATGGACTCGGAGGAGCTAGCCAGCGCGCTGCACTTTAAAAAACACATCGAGGTTCTGCACTATCTGCTGCAGCTGTGGCCAGGTAACAACACTCTTACACACACACACACACACACACACACACACACACACACACACACACACACACACACATATAGTGATAGTGCTGAAAAAGTACATTACATTTATGGCATTTGGCAGATACCCTTATCCAAAACGACTTACAACTGAGCAGGGCAGTGTTAAGGGCCTTGCTCAAGGGCAGCATGGTGAGATCCGAAGACCAATGCCTTCACCACTGAGCTACCGCCTCCTGCTAATAGCATGTTATTGGACACACATAAAACACAGTTGACTGGCTGCCAGTGGAGTCTGTATTCTGATTGGCATGTATAGAAGGAGTCTCCAGTGTCAGCTTTTCCAGCGTTTTCCGGAGATGAGATTAATTTAAACTCAAAATAAACGTAACTATAAACAGAAAAATTACATTTCGTTACAGATTATTGTTGTACGAGAAAAAAAAACATCTCGTGACTCCTTTTTATTTCCGGATATAAACACACAGCACTGAAACATCTCAGATCGAGTTTCACCTCTGTGGTTCATAGCCACTCGTCCATTCTGAAGCCTCTTTGATACACCCTCAGTTCCTTCAGTCCCTAAACATAGGGCAAACAAGATCTGCTTCCATATGGGAGATCAAACGGGCGTGGTAACCTTCTCCGTCGGCGTGGGGGGCTGGGTGGAGAGAGAGAGGGGAAGGCACGGAGGGAAATGTAAAGGAAACCGAAGCCATGGAGGTTTGAGACCACGCGAGGAATCCCGTCCCCCTGAGGCCAGCGTTTATCCTGAAGAGAATCTATGGTGAGAGAAACAGCTGCATGCCCTCAGGATTGCTTCTAATCCGCTTTGCAGAAAAGCAGAGACGACAAAGCCTGTCAGCGTAGCGACGTGATCCGGGTGTGACGCTCAATTTGGTGTAGGTTTTCCCCGACGTGAAGGTGGATGAATTCCCTGGATTCTGACTTTTCTAATTAAGAAATACGAGTGGTTTTATTAAGTTTGGAGATTCGCTCTGTTTACAAGAAAATACTTTATTTATCTACGTTTCCATACCATCAGCTTAAAAATAGTCCCCTTGCACATCAAATCAGTGCTCCCAGGGTTCTTCTGGAACGTGTCCTGGAAGTCTTCTTTTCGAAGCGTCTCAAACACCTCCTGCGATTCAAAACGGCAACCTTTGAGCTTCATCTTCGGGAAGAGGGGAAAGTCTGCAGGAGCCAAATCTGGCGAGTAGGGTTTGTGCGAAAGTTTCAGATCGAGTTGTTTTCCGTGTGAGGAGAAGCTCGGTGACAGAGTGCTCACGTGGTCAGAATCGCAGACGTGGTAATGTACGTGGTCAGACCAGCACCAGTTGCACAGCTCCAGATGTACACAGGATGATTTTTCTTTTGGCACACTGACTTATGAAGGTCGGTGCTGCCTGTGACTGTGCTTGCAGCTTTGTGCTGCCATCAAAACTTTTTGTTACCACCTTGTACTTCACGGATGGAACCCGAGCGAGTGTCTCCAGTATCACTGATATACACACATTTCGCTAATGCCAGCTTTGCACTCAGACTAGTGTAGCAATCCAAGCGAGCTCCTAACCTCTAACTAGCTCTGTGCTTGCCAGTAAGCTCTGCTACTTCCTTCCAAGCTGCACTGAAAGCTGAAAGATCTCAAGTTGCTGAAATCACGAGACTTTTGCATATTGGTTTAGGGGAATTCTGCGTGCAAACGTAACGAGGTTTACAAACATAATTATGCAGTTGTGCCAATTTCTGAGGTAAAATCCACATCAATGATGCAACTGCAAGTTCTAAAATTAGCTGATTGTAAGTGCACTAGTGACTAGTGGTGAGGATGTAACGTCAAATTTTTTCTCCGCAAGCGGTAGACGTCGAATCGCTATGCACAGTTAGCCGTGTCCTTATCGGCTACGTCCTCACTTCTTATCAGTCTCGTTTTGGCTTTAACTTTAGTCTTTTCTTTTGTCTATGAAAAAACGTTTAACATTCTGCTAAAGGTGCTATATAAAGTTAGCGTCCCTTGGCAGCACTTCCTGCAGGGAAAAATGCAATAAGCTCGCTCTATAATTACCCACATTCCTGACCTAACCTTTAGCCCTGTGCTTAGCCGCTTCACCCTGAGATGCTCAGGCCTTACCGCAATCCACCTCCTTGAGGGCGCGTTTCCACGGAAACGCACTCGGGGGTTGATGGGTGGTGGTGGTGGTGGTGGCAGTGGTGAAACAGACTGCAGATAGGTGTATAATTTTGTAGGTTTTTCATCTAAAGAGGATGTGGACAGTCTGGGATAGTTTAGCACAAAATGGCCGACGCTGAAGGAAGAAATAAAATGCTAGTATGTGTGTGTGTGTGTGTGTGTGTGTGTGTGTGTGTGTGAGGGTATTTTTAGTCTGTCAGAGCTACAGCCATGTGTGTAAGTGAGTGTGTGTATGGTGTATTCTATAACCCTGGATTGACCTTCTAAACCAACAGAGCAAACAAAATGTCTTCATGTTAAAATAAACCAAATTCGACGCTAATTTGCCAAGCAATGAATTTTATTTTTACTCCCGTCTCTCTCTAAACTGCATCAGACTAACGCTATTGCTAATATTGTCAAAATTCTTGCTAAAAATGTGTTAATATTGCAAACGTTTACCTCAGTATATAGCAAAATGACAAAGCTAACTTTAGCTAGACAAGCTCTAGAATCTATATTTTTACTTTGCCAATTAATTTTTCTTTTGACAAAAAGAATTCTAATAATGTGCTAATAATTTGCTAATAATCAATAATAAACATTTACCTCAGGATATAGCACAAATACAAAGCTAACATTTGCTAGAAAATCCTAAATATAACTTTACTAGCTCTTTCCTTTTTTCTATAACGGATTCACTTATGCCAATATGGAAACTATTGCTAATATTGCAATCATTCACCTCAGGAAGTAAAAAATCCAAAGCTAACATCTCTTACATCCATATTTTTTATTCTTCTAGCTACATTTTTTGGCAAACAGTATTCTGGGATGCGCCTGTTTAACATGCTAATGTTGTTTATCGGTATCAGCTACCATGATAGCTCTGAGAGACTAATGCTAATATGTTGGGGCTTTTTGCTAATAATCTGATAATATTGCAACTTTTACCTCAAATAGAAAAAAATACAAAGCTAACTTTAGCAAAAAAAAAAACCCTCTAAATCCTTCATTTTACTAGCATTTTTTGCTAAAGTATTCAGTAATCCCAATATTGTGGAACGTGTTGCTAATAATTAGCTAATATTGCAATAGTCTTGTGTATGGTGAAGCAAAATCTAAATCTTTGCTAACATTAGCTATTGAAATCCAAATTCTACAAAGCTAATTCTATTTTTCCGTGCTTTTTGCCTGCTAACTTTTGTTTTATTAATTTTTTTGCATCATAGTCCGCAAAATTAACACACGTTTTTTTTTCATTTTGCGTTTTCATTTGTTAGCAGTGAATCATAGCGATTTAACCTTTGTGCTGTTTGTTTTTTTCTGTTTTGTGTCAACGGCTTCCCATGTAGGCAGCGGCTAACGTGAGCGGCGTGGTTAGCTCAGCCTAGCGGGCTGAGCCAGGCAGGTAACATGAAGTGAAATGGTTTGGAACTGGTGTGGTTTGAGCTTTAAGCTTTTTGCAGGGAGAGTGGAAGAATATTATTAGCTTTGTATCAGGTACGCTAGGTTTAGAAATAATGGCATAATACGCCGTTAGCTTTTCCAGTTACCTCAGACTCTTCACCTCACAGAGATTTCGGGGGGGAAACAGCTAATTGTCTGTTTAGAAAATAACATGAAAAAGGAGCTTGTTTTTTTTAAAACAGAATTAGCATTTAGAATTGCTTCAGTTTTTGTGTGAGAAGCTTGTTTGAAAAACATTTCTTCTTTTTTGTGTGTGTTTTTGATGCATGTGTCTGTCCACAATGTATTCTCAGTTCTCTACTACACTAGCATGCTATCAGATCCGCTTCATGCTCTTTGGCTAATTTGTTTTTGCACTAAATATCCTTCCTTTCTTCCTTGTCCCTGTTGTTTCAGTTGCAGATGTCCAGAGCAAACCTTCATCTACTGCCATGGACCCCACGAAACCTCTGGCCCCGGTGAGGAGAAGAAAAGAGCGCCCCCAAGTGTTAAACCTGAGCGACGCCGAGCTAGCAGGAGTTCTGCGTCCCCGTCCCGGGCGCCTGGACAGTCCGAGCAACCGCTACGCCGGAGACTGGAGCGACTGCAAGAAGACGTACCTTCACCAGATGCATACAGAGGAGGAAGAGGAAGCCGACTACGCCGACGTTCCAAGCGAAGAGGAGAAGGACAAAGAACGGGTGAACGAGGAGAAAGAAACGCTCGAAAGTG
This sequence comes from Silurus meridionalis, assembly GCF_014805685.1. Classification (NCBI taxonomy): domain Eukaryota; kingdom Metazoa; phylum Chordata; class Actinopteri; order Siluriformes; family Siluridae; genus Silurus; species Silurus meridionalis. Next base: position 16,267,756 of record NC_060899.1, read on the forward strand.
GAAACGACGTCGAAATAGAAGTGGAGAACGAGCAAAAGAGCGACGTTCAGGAAGAACTTTTTGTCGAGGAACGACAAGAGAACGAGGACACGCCGTTGTTAAAGTCGTACGGTCGGATGCTAGTGGAGCAGGAAGAGCACCGAGCCAAAGAGCACACGTATCAGGCGTTTATGAAGATCCAGGAGATCAGCCCTGTTCTAAGCAACAGGGTGAACCTGCGAGATCTACAGGAGAGCATTGACGTTCTCATCGGCAACCTGGAGCGAGAGCTGAACAAGAACAAGCTCAATGTCGGGTATTAAACCGACCATGTCAGGTTCTGAAATTTCTCCATAATGACTTTGGTCTCTCAAACATCGCACTTGTTTAAACCCGCCCCTCCCACCCAACACACACACACACACACACACACACACACACACTACGGACCTACTGACATTCCTTACATTTTTGAGGCCTCCGGTTTCTTCTCGGGTTCCTCGTCATCTGGTCGGGTTTGTTACCTTTGCTCGTTATCGTTGCCACGGTATTTTTTTTCTTATTATTAGAAGAAGCTGTTGAGCCCTGAGGGGGCGGAGTCTGGTGCCTTCGCCGTGTAAAGGTGGTACTTAAAGCCGTGGCGAACTTTATTTTTGTTATTTTAACGAGGTACGGAAAAAATTATGTAACGTTACCCGATGCACTTACGGAAGCCAGCTGTTGGAGGCGGAGCCGGGGATTCGGGTTGTCCATTCAGACAACATGAAATACAGTCAGATGAATAGATCCTTATGCTAATCCTACAACAAACTAATATACCTTACGCTAATCCTACAACAAGCTAATATACCTTACGTTAATGCTACAACAAGCTAATATACCTAACGCTAATCCTACAACAAGCTAATATAACTTACGCTAATCCTACAACAAGCTAATATACCTTACGCTAATCCTACAACAAGCTAATATACCTTACGCTAATCCTACAACAAGCTAATATACCTTACGCTAATCCTAAAACACCACAAAAAAACCAAAGCCATTTGTACACTTGTAAATAAACTACACACCCCAAACGCTACCTACCTCCTGAAACCTGTCAACAGCCCTAAATTCTGGAAAAGGTTTGAAGCTAACCGTCCACACGGTGTCAAATCTGTACATATTACACCTCCCAAAAAACCCAGGAATTCAAACATGTGAAACTTGTCCCACCTGAAATTCTGAATCCCATTCACACTAAAAAGTAGCGTAAAATACGTCTCGATGTATTCGCTCAACAACATTTCCTCATCTTCAACGCAGCTAGCAAACGTTCGCTATACGTCTCTAAGTAGCTATCTGATGTTTAAGCAGTTTTAACGGATTAATCACTTACGCATGCTAACATGCTAATCGGTTAAATGTTGCTAACACTACGGTTGTTCAGTAAATAAAACCACCACGTTGGCTAATAGTTTTGCTAAAAGTGTCGCGCGGTCGCCCTGACGATCATCTCACTCGTTTTTTTTTCTGCAGATGTTCGAGTGTATTTTTATATCCAGCGTAAGCGTAAAAATTCATGCTAATTTTGTTAATGTTATTTAACAGTAGCAGGTGGAATCTACTGGAGATTAATCGCAGTCTGATGTTTGGGTTTTTTCTCCATTCTGCGAAGGAGTCAACATGGCGACTCCTTCACCATGTTGGGAAAATAAACACAGCTGGTCGTGTGTTTGATAACGACAGGTAACGTTTTCCTCTGCAGTTCGGGGAAACCGGTTTTGTTTTTGTTTTTGTCAGTATTTATCAGATGTGAGTGTAAATAGAATCGGAGTATGATATATATAAATATATTTTTTGACAGCTTGCGTGTGTATTTAAATGTTCCTCAGCTGCCTTGTAGCATTCAGGCTAAAAAAATAATACATTTTATAAATAAGGTAATGTTTTCTTTCTTGTTTGCGAGTGCAGGACGATTCGAAGCGCTACGTCACACGTGATAATAAAAGAAGACGACGTGAGGTTTTGTTCACGCGCTAGTTTTTTTTAACGCTGCACGGTCGAAAGCTTTACAGTCCAATTCGTGCGTCTGTATTTATGTGTGTAAATAGAGATTTATTTTAATGATGCTAATATCGGTTTGTTTGTTTGTTTGTTTTGTTCGGCAGCTGCTCGCACGCTTGTGAATTCGTCGTGCTTTTCACCTGCTCAGAAACGAGTTTCACATAAACACAACGGCTCACACATTAAGGTCACGGAAGAAAAGGTCAATGTTGGTGTTTTCCATGTCGACTTGCTCAGACACACAGACGTGATGCAGCGCGCTGGTGTGAACGCGCGCTGATTTAAATCCGGTTTCTTTGTGCCGGAATGTGAACGCCCCGGCACGCTTCGGTTCTGTAACGTTTTACTCATTCCTGAAAAACTGTGAGCTGGAAAATAATGCTGTTCTCTGACGTTGTTTTTTTGTGCATTTGGAATTGACAGTTTTTTTCAACACCGTAGCATTTTATATATATATGGAGAGAGAGAGAGAGAGAGAGTGCAAGCCGGTGTGTGTTTTTTTTTTTCGAGTTCTGTCCTCTATTGTACAGAGGATGAATTCAGAACTGATCCTGGGTCAGGTATTAGGGGTTCGTCTCAAGCGCATGGTGTTGGGGGGTTGGAAGTTCATGTACAGTGTGAGCTGCTCATTTTAGCGTCAAAACATTCCTTAATTTGCGTCGATTTTCGCTTGGAACAATTGTACGGTTGACTATTTTGTGTTTTGTTCTCGTCGGACGGCCCTAAAACGACACAACTGTCACTAAATCACATATACTTTGTACTGATACTGAAAAATATCTATACGTTCGTAATAAAGTATATATTTCATTTCTGAATCCTGAGTTTTTACTGAAATCTTTTATTTACAATCTTCAGCTGCAGTCATGACATGCTGATGTGAAAGATGATGTAATGCTTTATGCTTGTATTAATCACCACTACAAGTCATTCCAGGAGGAACCTGGAAAAGAACCAAACTTGTAAGAAAACCCGTCTTTAGCCAGACCCCGGATTTTCATTCTATGGATTGAAATGGAAATCCCCGGATTATGGACTGATGGAGACTCGAGTGCAGAAAGCATTTGTAGGATTCGTGGTCCAAAACCATCTTCCAAAACCATCCTGTTAGCACAATGAGGTGGTATCAAAAGGTTTTGAGACTCTGTTTACAATAAAGTACTTCATTTATCACCTTCAAAAAAGTCCCCTTGCACATCAATACAGCGAACCAAAGTCTTCTTTTCGAAAAGCTTCTTCTGCGATTCACGCTGGATCTCCACAACGGTGTCAAAACGGCAAGCTGGCTCTTCATCTCCGAGACGAGGGCGAAGTCCACAGGAGCCAAATCTGGCGAGTAGGGTGGGTGCGAAAGAAGGAGTGTGTGGATTTACATCCTTATGAAGGAAGGAAGATCTCCTTTCTCAGCATGCGGTGTGAAATGAAAGGTGAGTATAAGATAAGTGGTGATGAAGGAATAATGTGTTTGAGCTCCTGCAGCCAGAAACCAAGCGCTGAAGTGTGTTTTCTCAGACTGGCCTGATATCTGATACAGGACTGTCTGCCAGCCTGAACTTTTGCCCCTTTCTTCTTTTAGAATGCGAAAACAATCTCTCGCTCAGTGTGTGTGTGTGTGTGTGTGTGTGTGTGTGTGTGTGTGTGTGTGTGTGTGTGTGTGCACTTATAGCCCACCTGAAACATGCCTAGACCCACAGCTTCAACCACAAACAGTGGTGCAGTGGAGAAAAAGTGAAGGACTAAGAATGGAGTTGATCATTCGCTCTGAAGATCACGTTAAATAACACACAACTAAACAGGTCACTACTCCGTGGGGTCGAACGCCATTCAAGACACTAGCATGCCAAAAGTTTGTGGACACCTGACCATAAGATTCCTACGTGCTTTTTGTTTTAACGTCCCATTCTACATTTAGTTGACATATGCTGTTAAAATGAGCTCCACTCTTCTGGGAAGATGTTCCTATGGACTTTATGGAGATTTGTGTGGGATTTATTTAACTACAAGTGTTCTGATGTAGGTGCGATAAGGAGGTCTGGGGTGTAGTCAACAGGCCACTCAAGATGTTCCACTACATCCTATGGAAAGCAGATCTTTATGGAGCTGTCTCTGTGCACAGGGACATTGTCATGCTGGAACAGGTTTGGGTTCAAGTATATAGAAGAAAAAGGTT